>NC_091993.1:87822956-88122956 GCF_044704955.1 Pristiophorus japonicus
GGAGGAGAGGGAAGGGAGGGGGGAAAAGAGGAGGGAGGGGGGAAGAGAGACGCCGGGTGGGTGGGCCCCGCCGACGACATGGAGGAAGGGGGGGAGAGGAGGGGTGGGGAAGAGGATGGGGAAGGGCTGAATGGGAGGGGGGTGGGGGAAGGGCTGAACGGGAGGGGGGGTGGGGGGTGAGCTGAACGGGAGGGAGGCCCGAGTCCCGATGTTTGCCCGGGGAGCCCATTCGGCCAGGGCTAGGGCCGGCGCGCTTCGGGCCCCTCCCACGCAGCCTCGGGGGTGAGGAGCTACTGCAGATGTGCGCACACTCTAGCGTGCATGTGCATAGGTCCTGGCACTGTTTTCAGCACCGGGACCTGGCTCCGCTCCCAACCCCTTGTACTGCGCCATGCCGAGCACGAAGACATCCTGAGGAGACCGGAGAATCACAAGGTAAGTTCTCGGCACCCTTTTTATTCCAGAAAGTCAGTGCACCTAAACTTGGGCCCAATGTCTCAACCCAAGTCTCATAAATCAAGGACTGCATTAATCTTTCTTTTAATAACTTTCAATGGTATTAGCATAAACTAATTGAAAGAAAGCAGCAATAAAGCTCAGTATTTTAAGGAAACATCGAAACATTTCATCTGCTTTAAAAAATGTCCAAGCAACATTATTAAAAAGATTATTAAAAGTTATTGGCAAGAGTTTTCCATTTAACACATTGGAACAAATGGTCCTTTTATAATCCCACAGTAATGGAAAAAAATGTTGTACCACACGAGTCTTTATCCACACGCTTTCAAGCAAGTTACAATCACTGGTATGGAACTGCTGGCAGGATTCGATGAATAAGACATGATGATCAACAGTGCAATACATCAGCGGAAGGAACAACTTGCATCCTGATCTTTGCCTTCTGAACAATTTCAAACCTCAGCAGAAAAAAGATGAACTGGAACTGTTTTATTTAGCTTCCAAAGCCTTTTTAAAAAAAACAATTGGACGCATTTTAAATGACATCATTTATCATTTATCTGAAAACACACTCCTGCCCTTTCTGAAACAGTAGGCGGCCTAAATTTTCCCTTTTAAGGCCAGTAACGTCGCGGTAGGGCCTTACCGACTGAGGGCAGGCAGAGGGTGCCACTCATCCGCAATTGCCCTGGAAACAGATTTCCGCCGCTCCCCGACTTTCTGCCCTGCCCGGTGCTCTAACCCCTTGTCGGCCACGCGCCGACCCCTTACCGCCCGACAGCGAGCCCTGTTCCGCCCTGCAGGAGAAATTGCCCCACGGGAGTGTGGCTGCGGGTCGGTGCCACTGACAGCTTTGCGAGCCGGGGATCGCACCGCCATGGCCACCCGACATTGGCAGTCATGGGTTCGGCTGGGCTGCCAATATGCAACTCCCCCTTGGGTGCCGGGCCAATGGCCCAGGCAAACCCTTCCCTGGGAGCCCATTGGGAACCAAGGAGACCTCACAAGACCTCACAGCATCCCTGCCCTTCAACAGAAGGGAAGGAACATTGCCACGCTTCAGCATATTACAAGAGTGACTACACTCCAAAAGTACTTCATTGGCTGTAAAGCGCTTTGAGACGTCCGGTGGTCGTGAAAGGCGCTATATAAATGCATGACTTTCTTTTTAATGGGTCTTTGTGATTGCAAAAATCTCTAAAAAGTGGACTGACCAGTTTGAAACGAGACAGGTGACAACCCTACTTAGGAAGAAGATACCCACAGAGTGGATTATCCCAGGATAGGAGGCTACATTTGATGTAGGGTTCCAAAATGAGTGAGGAAAAATAGAAAAGAATTTAAAGCAATAATAAAATCAAAGGTTTTGAGAATGTTCGGAAACAGCTTCACTCTTTACAATTCATAACATAATCGAACATTTTTGATTGTTTTGTTCCGTGCTGATTAGCCATTATATTGTATGTACCTCTTTCCCAGCAATACATTATTCTATATATAATTCTTTCCTACCTACTTTATGCATACGTATCTCTGATTTGTTCCCATCCCTCCATTATCAAATATGTAACTGCCCATTTATTATCATAAATGTAATTTCTTTGTTTCCATCCTGCCTATGAATTATTATATAAGAATATAAGGACATAAGAAATAGGAACAGGAGTAGGCTGCTCCGCCATTCAATAAGATCATAGCTGATCTGATCATGGACTCAGCTCCACTTCCCTGCCAGCTCCCCATAACCCCTTATCCCCTTATCATTTAAGAAACTGTCTATTTCTGTCTTAAATTTATTCAATGTCCCAGCATCCACAGCTCTCTGAGGCAGCGAATTCCACAGATTTACAACCCTCTGGGAGAAGAAACTTCTCCTCATCTCTGTTTTAAATAGGTGGCCCCTTATTCTAAGATCATGCCCTCTAGTTCTAGTCTCCCCCATCAGTGGAAACATCCTCACTGCATCCACCTTGTCAAGCCCCCTCATAATCTTATACGTTTCGATAAGATCACCTCTCAATCTTCTGGATTCCAATGAGTAGAGGCCCAACCTACTCAATCTTTCCTCATAAGTCAACCCCCTCATCTTCGGAATCAACCTAGTGAAATTTCTCTGAACTTCCTCCAAAGCAAATATATCCTTTCGTAAATATGGAAACTAAAACTGCACGCAGTATTCCAGGTGTGACCTCACCAATACCTTATATAGCTGTAGTAAGACTTCCCTGCTTTTATACTCCACCCCCTTTGCAATAAAGGCAAGATACCACTGGCCTTCCTGATCACTTGCTGTACCTGCATACTATCCTTTTGTGTTTAATGCACAAGTACCCCCAGGACCCGCAATGTGCACTGTGCAATCTTTCTCCATTTAAATAATAACTTGCTCTTTGATTTTTTCTGCCCAAGTGCATGACATCACACTTTCCAACATTATACTCCATCTGCCAAATTTTTGCCTTCTCACTTAGCCTGTCTATGTCCTTTTACATATTTTTTTCCTCCTCACACATTGCTTTTCCTCCCATCTTTGTATCATCAGCAAACTTGGCTACGTTATACTCAGTCCCTTCTTCTAAGTTGTTAATATAGATTGTAAAAATAGTTGGTGTCCCAGCACTGATCCCTGCGGCACCCCACTAGTTACTGGTTGCCAACCAGAGAATGAACCATTTATCCCGACTCTCTGTTCTCTGTTAGCTAGCCAATCTTCTATACATTCTAATATATTACCCCCAACCCCGTGAACTTTTATCTTGTGCAGTAACTTTTTATGTGGCACCTTGTCAAATGCCTTCGGGAAGTCCAAATACATCACATCCACTAGTTCCCCTTAATCCACCCTGTTCGTTACATCCTCAAAGAATTCCAGCAAATTTGTCAAACATGACTTCCCCTTCACAAATCTATGCTGACTCTGCCTGACCAAATTTTGCTTTTCCAAACGTCCTGCTACTGCTTCTTTAATAATGGACTCCAACAGTTTCCCAACCACATATGTCTACCAGTCTCCTAACTATCAGCTATATACATAATTGTCTCCTATTATTTATTATAACATTTTAAGTTCAGTTAACTTCAATTCTATTTTTTTCCAAAAATCATAGAAAGTATAGCTGCGATCTTAAGAGTTCCACAAGTTGCAATAATTTGCATCTAAATATTTAAAAATGGAATTTTAACTTTGAATAAGTTTCGCAAAATTATAAAATAGCAAACTAGTATTTAACGTTAGAAAGACCATTCAGTATTAGAAGGGTAAACCACCTCAATTGATATTAGTTGTAATTACCACAAGATAAATACATAATGAGGATCTTTATGTGCAATAGGTGTGGCTCATTTTTTAAGATATTTACTAATTATAAGGCCACAAAACTGCTTAACAAAACTTTACTGATGTGGCGGCTACTGGTCTAGTCTCTTTCCTGTTCATGCCTTTCCCGCTTTGATCCTCACTTTTCTTGGAATTGGAACCAAAAATGCCTCATTGGAACTAATTCTGGTGCAAGGGTACACACTGTGGTCATTAGTTACAATCAAATGTGTGGTATTCATTGGCTTGGATTTTGCGATAGGAATAACGGCAAGGCTATTAGCGCTAACCGTTATTAAATGCGGTGATTTGGAAGTTCCTATTTGATTTGTCCTGTCCCTCCACAAGCTGCACTATCCCAGTACCTTGCTGAGAGACTCGAAGTTGCAGTACTTATCTATTAGTTACCCACTAAAGACGGCAGAAAAAGTTAAATCTGGTGCAATCAGGTGTAAATGAATTTTTTACGGCATGATAAATCTTAATTACTACCAAAAAATCCCTCTGGTACTGAAAATTGAATTTAACAAGTGTGGAGTCCCATTCCTTCAGAATATAATTATTGTTGGTAATTTAGAAAAATATTTTTTTCTTTCGGTCTTTTTTATTTCTCTCTCTAAATCCATCTTTCCTTCCCCCATTTTATTTTGCATTCTGTACATGATTTTATATTGAATTAAATGTTCTAATTTCTACTTCCTGGTTTGGACTCCGTGGCCAGAATTTTCCCTTACTTATTCTAAAAGTCCTGCATCATGTATATCTGCATCATGTTCATAGTTAATACATCACAAGTGGTATACATCACAGCAGCTTTGTATGTTTCAGAACACATGACAGTATTTCTCTTACAAATGGGAGGTACTAAACCCCATTTCAAATATCTCTAAATTCACACATTGAGTGCTCATAAATTTTAAAAAGTGATGTAAAATCATTAGCGTGCTAATTTAATCACCTCCATCTTTCAATAATGAATTCTTGGGAAGTGGTACATTAAACCCGAGATAAATAGTTCCAAATGAGACTTAGCAATAATATACTGCAAAAGTAATGGTCCTGGTAGCCGGAATATTAGATAATGCTGGGTACAGTCTTAACTATGTTGACGTGCTCTTGTTCTATGGAAAAACAAGGACCCGAGACAAGAACATGACTGTCTAAAGGCACCACAATGCATTTTTTTACTATCATGTTTAATTCCACATTTTAAATATCAAAAATTAATTATATACAAGACAAAAATCAATGTCAAAAATGAAGAGTCCGTAATCTTGCAAGGAAAACAGACAGTTTGGGGCATGCAGTCAAAGTCAGCATAATTTTTCTTCCCATATGAAGCATCATGCTCCTGTGATAACAGTTTAGACGATGCTGTAGTTCAGTTTCCTCCCCTCCCTCATAATGGCTCCAAGTTTCCACATGATTTGCTCCTGATTTTTAGGAGCAACTGGTGTAGAACAGAGTATCTTAGAAATCGGAATTCTCGTCATTTAGTTTGCTCCAGTTCTAGTCAGTTAGAACAGTTTCACTTTGGAACAGAATTTTTTTTTCAAAAGGGGGCGTGTCCGTCCACTTACGCCTGTTTTCAAAGTTTCGTCAGTGAAAACTTACTCCAAACTAACTTAGAATGGAGTAAGTGAAGATTTTTGTACGCTCGAAAAAACCTTGTCTACACTTTAGAAAATCAGGCGTAGGTTACAAATCAGGCATAGGGAATGGGAGGGGGGGGGCGGTGTTTAAAGGGAAGTTTACAAACATTAAACACTTCAGTTTTACAAATAAAGAGCCATCATCAATAATAAATGATAAATACATCAATAAATCAACCAATAAATCAATCAAAAAAAATTAATAAGAAATAATTTAAAAAAAAATCAATAAATAAAACATTTTCTACTTACCGACTACAGCACCGGGAGCCCTCCAACAGTATGCTGGGATGCCGCCCCCCTCCCCCCCCCACAGTGTGTCTCTGTCAGTGTCTCTATCTCTCTGTCTGTCTGTGTGTGTCTCTCATTCTCTGTCTGTCAGTGTCTGTGTTTCTGACAGCGAGGGGAGGGGGAGGAGGGGGGTGGAGGGAGAGAGGGGGGAGCAGAGGGAGGGAAGGGGGAGAAGGGGGAGGGATGGGGGAGAAGGGGGAGGGGGGAGAAAGGGGGGGAGAAGGGATAAAGGGGAGAAGGGGGAGAAAGGAGATGGGGGGGAAAGGAGATGGGGGGGAAAGAAGATGGGGGGGAAAGAAGATGGGGGGGAAAGAAGATGGGGGGGGAAAGGAGATGGGGGGAAAGGAGATGGGGAAAGGAGATGGGGGAAGATGATGGGGGGGGAAGGAGATGGGGGAGGGGGAAGGAGATGGGGGAAAGGAGATGGGGGAAGGTGATGGGGGGGAAGGTGATGGGGGGAAGGAGATGGGGGCGGAAGGAGATTGGGGGCGGAAGGAGATTGGGGGGGAGGAGATGGGGGGGGAAGGAGATGGGGGGAAGGAGATGGGGGGGGAAAGGAGATGGGGGGAGAAAGGAGATGGGGGGAAAGGAGATGGGGAGGGGGAAGGAGATGGGGGAAAGGAGATGGGGGAAGGTGATGGGGGGGAAGGAGATGGGGGCGGAAGGAGATTGGGGGGGGAGGAGATGGGGGGGGAAGGAGATGGGGGGGGGAAGGAGATGGGGGGGGGGGGAAGGAGATGGGGGGTGGGGGGAAGGAGATGGGGGGGGGAGGCTGAATGGGCCGGGCCCGAGACTTCGGGCAGGGCCCGTCCCCAGCACCAGATTTACAGGTAGGTGGCGTTGGGTCGGGTCGGGGGGGTGGTGGGAGGGAGGTCAGTTCGGTTCGGATCAGGGGGAGGGAGGGAGAGGGAGGTCAGGTCGGGGGAGGGAGGTCAGGTCGGATCCAGTCCGGGGGGGGGGGGGGGGGGAAGCGGGATTTGGCTCGGTCCAGTCCGGGGGCGGGAAGCGGGAGTCGGGTCGGGTCCGGAGGTGGAGGGGGGCCGGGGGGAGGGGGGGGGGGGAAGCGGGAGTCGGGTCGGGTCCGGAGGCGGGGGCGGGGGGGGGAAGCAGGAGTCGGGTCGGGTCGGATCTGGAGGCGGGAGGCGGGGGGAAGCGGGAGTCGGGTCGGGTCCGGTCCGGGGGTCGGGGGGTGGGGGGGAAAGCGGGAGTCGAGTCGGGTCGGGAGGAAACAGGAGCTGGGCGTGGGAGGCAGCCTTATGCACGCAGCCCCAGTGAGGCCATTCGGCCAGGGCGAGGGGCTGCGTGCTTCGGGCCCCTCCCACACAGTTTTGGGCTCCTGGAGCTACTGCACTTGCGTGCCCACTGTAGCGCGCATGTGCAGAGGTCCCGGCACTGTTTTCAACGCAGGGACCTGGCTCCGCGCCCTACAGCTCCTGCTGCGCTGCGCCGAGGGCCAGAAGACCTGCAGGGAGGTGGAGAATCTGGAGGGTTTTTTTAGGCGCACTTTGTGGCGCGAAAAACGGGCGTCCAGGTCGGGACTGCGCCGTTCTAGGTGCGGCTCGAAACTTGGGCCCAATAAGCTTCTGACATCCACACTCTCCTCCCTATTGGCAAAGTAGGGATATCTACCCAAAAAGTGTAAGTCCTGGCTCATTGATAAATCTCCAGAGCATATGCTTAAGTGATCGAGAAAGAAACTCCCAAGACCGTTGAACATTGATGATCCATTAGAAGAAGCCAGAGTCTAATTATTTAAACAGTCCTGCTGCTCCAATCCATTGTGACACTGAATAGTAAGATGAGCAGTTGAAATCTGTGACTTCTCATGTTGAGTTCTCATGTCACCTAATGTCATCAGTCCAACACACAGAGCAGATACCAGTCACTTCTACACACGAGATGAGAAAAAGCTTAATGATCTTTTGTCATCGACCTGAAACATTAACTCTGTTTCTCTCTCCACAAATTCTGCCTGACCTGCTGAACATTTCCAGTACTTTTTGTTTTTATTTCTGATTTTCAGCCACGTGGTATTTTGCTTTTGATTTGTAGGTACAGGTACCAGGCTTTGGTTTTTGGTTTTAAAATGAAATATCCAAAACAAGATCAAAATGAAGAACCATATGCCTATATATAAGCCAGACATTGTGTTATTAACCAAATACAACAGGATGTTAGCATTTGTTTATATATCCAAACTGAAGAAACTACAACAGAATTATAGTTTGTTATAAATTGCAAAGTTCAACCTTGCAGTTCACTTCGACAAGCTGATAAAAATTAACAGAAGTGTCTGTAAGCCAGAAGGAAACATGTAGTCATCATACTTTGACTGATATCATTTGGTAAAACTTTAAAGAACTGATGCAATCTTACTGAACGTTAACCAAAAGTATTTTAAAATATTACTGTCCAAACATTGCATTACTGCATCCTTTGAAATATCCATAAAGCACAGGCTGTTATTTAAGCAGAAATCATAATGGCCCAGATTTTGTATTAAGAAAAAGGATCTCTAAATAACGTAAGTTGTTGCTTGAAGCCCACGAAAAGTCTGTGGTCAGCTGTAAGCGGAATGAACAGCGAGCGCCATTCCTTCGCTGCTGACCACAAAATCCAGGCCCATGAAGTTGGCAACAGTTGTACATTCAAGAAAAGAAAATGCCAGGAAAATAGAATTTATGAAAATATTACACTTGTCAAAGCTGAAGATTACTGTTTCAGTTGCCAGTAATTTTATTTACTAAATTTATATGTACTTTTATCAACTTATTGAAAAACAACACAAGGCCTCAGAATTTGATGGGGCAGGGCACCTTACAACATGCACCGTGAGTTGGATTTTTTTCCCACACACTTCAGCTCCAATTATCTTATCGCCTCAAATTGCTAGAAGTGCAAATTGCTAACTGCGTGGTGAAGTCAATGGGGAATCTGGGACCTTGGTGAAAGATGGGACCAACAGTCTATCTCCTTAACCAATGAAAGAAACGGAGTGAATGACGGAAAAGGAAATAGGGTGAAATAGAGTCAAATTAGATACAGAAGGAGAAATAAAGAGAAGGAAAGAAAGATTGGAATAATAGAGAGAGAAAAAAGAGATCAAAAGAAAAAGTAAGAAAAAAAATTGAAAACAATTTATTACCTGCAGGAGTGAGACTCCAGTTTCAATTGTTCCCTTTCTGGGTCTCCAAATTTGAGTGGCATGTCAGGACCATAAATCACCCCGTGAACAGGGTCCTTACACCATGAAACAGCAGCCCTAACCTACTGCAACAAATTACATTTTTATTTACAGCACAAATCCAGCAATTTCTTGACACTCATTGGGACGTTGACGACAATCTCCTGATGGTGGAACTGCACAAACCGCCCAGTAATTTGTGCCGATTCGCAACTCACAGCGTATCTTTCTCACCATAAATTGCTGTGTTTTTATGCACAAATAACTGCGTGCGCCGTGAAGTCGCTGTTATTTTTCCAGCAAATTTTGTGACAATATTGCAACATTCCCGGTGAGAACACTTTACTTATCCAATAAACAATGAGCAAAATAATTCAAACGGATTGCATCCCATAGCCCCGCACCCCTCTTTGTAAAAAGAATTCTTTTGCTCTTTGTCCTAAAACTCTTACATTTAATTTTATATCTATGTCCCCTTGTTCTAGATTCCTCAACCCGTGGAATCAATTTGTTTCCATCTATGCTGCTGCTTCCCTTCATAATTTTAAAAACCTCTATCAAATCATAATGTCTTCTGTTATACAGGAAAAAGCCCCAATTTTTCAAGTCTTTCTTCTTACTTGTATTTCCTAACAGCAGTCAGTATCCTAGTGACTCTACTGTGCCCTCTTTATTGCCTAAACACATGAACATAGGAACACAAATAGGCCATTCAGCCCATCAAGCCTGTTCCACTAAAATATGGAACCCAATGATAACACAGTACTCCAACTATGGTATTATTATGGTTTTATATAGATTCACAATTACTTCTCCACATTTATTTTCTATACCTCTTGCCATAAAACCCACTATTCCATTAGCTTTTTTATGGCCCTATTCACTTGAAGTGCTGCTTTTAATGTCTTGTGAATATAAAACCCCAAATCTTTCTGCTTTTCTGCATCACACAGATTTCCCCCGTAGTATAATTAGTACTTTTTAAAAACAAGTTTACCATCTCACCCCTACTTACACTTGCAGCTTCCTTTGGTCCTCATTTTATTTAACATGCCTCTTATTTTAGTATCAGCTGAAATTTTTCAATATCTAGCCCTATATCTAAATCATTGATGTTCACAGTGAACAGATGTTCTCCCAGAACAACGCTGTGGGGCACTGCTACCCACTTCCAATCACTCTGAGAATCTGCCCTTAAGGCCTACTCTTTTTACTTTCTTCTAACCAGTTTTTAATCCAAATTTCAAACCTCTAATCTTCCCCAAAAGTGTCCTGTGTGGTACTTTGTCAAAGGCTTTCTGAAAGTCCATGTACATCCATTGCATTATCCTCATCCACCATATCTCAACTCTTCAAAGAACTCTGTTGGGTTTGTCAAGCCACAATCTCCCTTTCTGAAATCTGGGTTGACTGCTTTTAATTAATTTCTTTTTATCAAGCTATTTAGTGATTTCATCTTTAAATAATTTTACATATTACAGATGTTAAATTAACTGGCCTGTAATTACCCGGGTTAGCTCTGTGTCCTGGTTTGAAAGTGGTTATTACATTGGCCTCTCTCCAACACACATCCACTCTCAATGAAACTCTGAAATATAAGGCCAAGTTATAACCAGGGGCAGGTGTGTGGTGTGCGGTGACGAATGTGGATGGCAATCTGTCCGGCCACCCATAAATAATTTAAGTGGGATCCCACCCGATGCCAGCGGGACTGTTGTGGAGGCCGGTGGGCAGGAGTGGGATGCGAGGGGAGAGGGGAGCAGTCAGGTAAATCAAACAAACTGTTGTTCAAACTCAGGGTGGGTCCTGAGATGATTGTAGTCAAGGAAGGGTAGGGAAGGCCCAAAATTTCCTTGTGAGGCCCGCAGCAGTCATGTTCATTTTCCAATATTCTATAGACGCTGGATCAGTTCCTATGGACTGGAGGGTAGCTAATGTAACACCACTTTTAAAAAAAGGAGGGAAAAACAGGGAATTATAGACCAGTTAGCCTGACATCGGTAGTGGGGAAAATGTTGGAATCAATTATTAAAGATGTAATAGCAGCGCATTTGGAAAGCAGTGACAGGATCGGTCCAAGTCAGCATGGATTTATGAAAAGGAAATCATGCTTGACAAATCTTCTAGAATTTTTTGAGGATGTAACTAGTAGAGTGGACAAGGGAGAACCAGTGGATGTGGTGTATTTGGACTTTCAAAAGGCTTTTGACAAGGTCCCACACAAGAGATTAGTGTGCAAAATTAAAGCACATGGTATTGGGGGTGATGTATTGGCGGGGATAGAGAACTGGTTGGCAGACAGGAAGCAAAGAGTAGGATTAAATGGGTCCTTTTCAGAATGGCAGGCAGTGACTAGTGGAGTACGCAAGGTTCAGTGCTGGGACCCCAGCTATTTACAATATACATTAATGATTTAGACAAAGGAATTGAATGTAATATCTCCAAGTTTGCAAATGACACTAAGCTGGGTGACAGTGTGAGCTGTGAGGAGGACGCTAAGAGGCTGCAGGTTGATTGGACAGGTTAGGTGAGTGGGCAAATGCATGGCAGATGCAGTATAATGTAGATAAATGTGAGGTTATCCACTTTGGTGGCAAAAACAGGAAGGCAGAATATTATCTGAATGGTGACAGATTAGGAAAAGGGGAGGTGCAACGAGACCTGGGTGTCATGGTACATCAGTCATTGAAAGTTGGCATGCAGGTAAAGCAGGCGGTGAAGAAGGCAAATGGCATGTTGGCCTTCATAGCTAGGGGATTTGACTATAGGAGCAGGGAGGTCTTACTGCAGTTGTACAGGGCCTTGGTGAGGCCTAACCTGGAATATTGTGTTCAGTTTTGGTCTCCTAATCTGAGGAAGGACGTTCTTGCTATTGAGGGAGTGCAGTGAAGGTTCACCAGACTGATTCCCGGGATGGCAGGACTGACATATGAAGAAAGACTGGATTGACTAGGCTTATATTCAGTGGAATTTAGAAGGATGAGAGGGGATCTCATAGAAACGTATAACATTCTGACGGGATTGGACAGGTTAGATGCAGGAAGAATGTTCCCGATGTTGTGGAAGTCCAGAACCAGGGGTCACAGTCTAAGGATCAGGGGTAAGCCATTTAGGACCGAGATGAGGGGAAACTTCTTCACCCAGAGACTGGTGAACCTGTGGAATTCTCTACCACAGAAAGTTGTTGAGGCCAGTTTGTTAGATATATTCAAAAGGGAGTTAAATGTGGCCCTTATGGTTAAAGGGTTCAAGGGGTATGGAGAGAAAGCAGGAATGGGGTACTGAAGTTGTATGATCAGCCATGATCATATTGATGGGTGGTGCAGGCTCGAAGGGCCAAATGGCCGACTCTTGCACCTATTTTCGATGTTTCTATGCTTCTAAAAGGCATTTTTCAGATCCTTTTTACCACGGGTATGTAACAAAAGAAGTCACAAGCAACTCAATAGTCGATGTGACAACATATTCACTGAAGAATTCTATTTGCTTAATTTCCACCATGAAAAAATAACTTTGAAAGCCACAGAACATTAGGATTGATAAAGTCACTTTTCAATCTGGTTAATGCCCTGATCATTTATTTGAATGCATTTAATCCTAGTTTAAATTATTTGTTTTACAGCTAGTTAAACTTTTCTACATTTAAAACTCAGTTCATTTTATGGTCATTTATGATTTTCTCCACTGTTTATTTTTGATTTCCTTTCAGCTTTCTCGTAAAGTTCCATGTTATTTTTATAATTGGACAGTAGCACCAACACCTGCTCCAATCCTGGCTAAACATTTTTCCCTCAGGTTCTGTAAAATTCAATAAGCACTGGTTTTCTGCCAATGTAGTCACAGCTGTATTCAGCGAAAGCAGCGGCATAAATCCGTGTATATCAATGTTATGAGACCAATGTGTCAATTGTTTCTTATTCACAGGAGTATAAAGTCACAACTATTACTCACTTACTCAGCAATGTCGTTGTATCATTCTTATTGACACTGCAGTCTGTTCCACTGATAACGAAAGTAACATTTTGAATATAAAGTCAGTGGCCACACTTTTGATTGTGTTTCTGTCCCTTTTCTCATTTGGCTCTGACCCACACTTCAGCAGCCAGTCGAAAGGCCTGTGGTCTGTGATCTGCTTTACTGCCTGACACCAATGCTGCTCCATGAACCAGCTGCATCCTTCCACCAGCACAGTTGCAGCATTGCTTACTTCTAGTGGTGTGTTGCTCTACACAGTCTGGCTAAGACCCATGAAGCTTATCAACAGATGCAAACGTGGATTAACCCATTCAGACTAAATAAAATGTTATAATTGAAGATAATACAACCTCCTAAAATTATAAAGAGTAAAATGGTGGACGGTGTGGTCCGCACTGATGCTTCAATTTACAAACTCACAATATGCAGAGTAACAGCCTCGTCAAACTTATATGAAGCTTTTAGGGGTCGAAATTCAGTTTGTTACACCACCCGTTAGCGTCGTAGAGGAGCAGCTAACAGGGAGGCTAAGGACTTACCGTCGCTGCGGAGTGGGTTCCTCTCCTCCTGAAAACTTTAGTTGGGCGGTGGATCGGCGACTAAAGGTACCACTGCGCGCTCTACCGCCACTCACCGCGGCTGCAATATTAGGTAGGTTCGGCAGCTTCACCGGCAGGCGTTTGTACCAACTGGAAAAGCTGTCGGTACATCGGGGATCCCAGGGCGGTACCGTCCAAATATCAAGGCAAGTTGTTAACTTCAATGTTTTCATTTATTAATGGCACCAGTGGGGAGGTGTGGGTGTGGGTGAAAGAAATTTTCAAAAACGTTTATTTTTTCAGTTTTATCCGTTAGGGTGCTGGCAGCCGACCACCGGGAAATTGAGTCGGCCTCCTGAGCTACTGCTCCATTGGTGCTCGAGGACGAGTGTGCAATGCATCTTTTAGCGCTGTGCTCTAATCTTTAGGGAAAAATACTGAATTTGGCAAATTGAGGCGGTGATTACCGCCTGGCGGTAAAATTATCCTTCAGGCGGTGTTACCGTCTCAAAAACGGCAGTCCCGAATGTCAACCCCTTAATCTTTTCCGAACATCATTAGATCCATTATTAAACAGTGCAACAAAAAAATCTAGAAACAAAAAATGATCACTAGGTTTGAAAAATGATTTAATTGTTGTCTCAGGAGGTCCAAATGCTGAGCCAAAAACTTAAGTCCATGCTGCTGCTCAACCATAAATGACACAGCTACCACTAGACATTTAAATAGAATCTCACTGTCAGCCACGATGGTCAGAACCTATAATCATTGTAAAATCTTGTCAAATCTAAACTTGTTGCTGTGAAATATGTAAATTTAACTTTTTGACCTATTTTGACACCCGTGAATTTATGAGAATGAAAAATGAAACTTTGAGCGATTTGATTGTCAGAATTATAGGACTTCTCATTCTTACACACTTGGATCTTCATTTTTTTTAGATTATTTAATTGTTTCACATTTTTCATCTATAACTTCCCACAGCAGAGTTCCGATTTGTGGCTGCATTAGGGAAATAAAATTTGAGCCAAAGCATGATGTTTGAGTGAGACGGGCACGAAGGACACATAGCCATGTAGAAACATAGAAACATAGAAAATAGGTGCAGGAGTAGGCCATTCAGCCCTTCTAGCCTGCACCGCCATTCAATGAGTTCATGGCTGAACATGCAACTTCAGTACCCCATTCCTGCTTTCTCGCCATACCCCTTGATCCCCCTAGTAGTAAGGACTTCATCTAACTCCCTTTTGAATATATTTAGTGAATTGGCCTCAACTACTTTCTGTGGTAGAGAATTCCACAGGTTCACCACTCTCTGGGTGAAGAAGTTTCTCCTCATCTCGGTCCTAAATGGCTTACCCCTTATCCTTAGACTGTGACCCCTGGTTCTGGACTTCCCCAACATTGGGAACATTCTTCCTGCATCTAACCTGTCGAAACCCATCAGAATTTTAAACGTTTCTATGAGGTCCCCTCTCATTCTTCTGAACTCCAGTGAATACAAGCCCAGTTGATCCAGTCTTTCTTGATAGGTCAGTCCCACCATCCCGGGAATCAGTCTGGTGAATCTTCGCTGCACTCCCTCAATAGCAAGAATGTCCTTCCACAAGTTAGGAGACCAAAACTGTACACAATACTCCAGGTGTGGCCTCACCAAGGCCCTGTACAACTGTAACAACACCTCCCTGCCCCTGTACTCAAATCCCCTCGCTATGAAGGGCAATATGCCATTTGCTTTCTCAACCGCCTGTTGTACCTGCATGCCAACCTTCAATGACTGATGTACCATGACACCCAGGTCTCGTTGCACCTCCCCTTTTCCTAATCTGTCACCATTCAGATAATAGTCTGTCTCTCTGTTTTTACCACCAAAGTGGATAACCTCACATTTATCCACATTATACTTCATCTGCCATGCATTTGCCCACTCACCTAACCTATCCAAGTCACTCTGCAGCCTCATAGCATCCTCCTCGCAGCTCACACTGCCACCCAACTTAGTGTCATCCGCAAATTTGGAGATACTACATTTAATCCCCTCATCTAATTCATTAATGTACAATGTAAACAACTGGGGCCCCAGCACAGAACCTTGCGGTACGCCACTAGTCACTGCCTGCCATTCTGAAAAGTACCCATTTACTCCTACTCTTTGCTTCCTGTCTGACAACCAGTTCTCAATCCACGTTAGCACTCTACCCCCAATCCCATGTGCTTTAACTTTGCACATTAATCTCTTGTGTGGGACCTTGTCGAAAGCCTTCTGAAAGTCCAAATATACCACATCAACTGGTTCTCCCTTGTCCACTTTACTGGAAACATCCTCAAAAAATTCCAGAAGATTTGTCAAGCATGATTTCCCTTTCACAAATCCATGCTGACTTGGACCTATCATGTCACCTTTTTCCAAATGCGCTGCTATGACATCCTTAATAATTGATTCCATAATTTTACCCACTACTGAGGTCAGGCTGACCGGTCTATAATTCGCTGTTTTCTCTCTCCCTCCTTTTTTAAAAAGTGGGGTTACATTGGCTACCCTCCACTCGATAGGAATTGATCCAGAGTCAATGGAATATTGGAAAATGACTGTCAATGCATCCGCTATTTCCAAGGCCACCTCCTTAAGTACTCTGGGATGCAGTCCATCAGGCCCTGGGGATTTATCAGCCTTCAATCCCATCAATTTCCCCAACACAATTTCCCAACTAATAAAGATTTCCCTCAGTTCCTCCTCCTTACTAGACCCTCTGACCCCTTTTATATCCGGAAGGTTGTTTGTGTCCTCCTTAGTGAATACCGAACCAAAGTACTTGTTCAATTGGTCTGCCATTTCTTTGTTCCCCATTATGACTTCCCCTGATTCTAACTGCAGGGGACCTACGTTTGTCTTTACTAACCTTTTTCTGTTTACATATCTATAGAAACTTTTGCAATCCGCCTTAATGTTCCCTGCAAGCTTCTTCTCGTACTCCATTTTCCCTGCCCTAATCAAACCCTTTGTCCTCCTCTGCTGAGTTCTAAATTTCTCCCAGTCCCCGGGTTCGCTGCTATTTCTGGCCAATTTGTATGCCACTTCCTTGGCTTTAATACTATCCCTGATTTCCCTTGATAGCCACGGTTGAGCCACCTTCCCTTTTTTATTTTTGCGCCAGACAGGAATGTACAATTGTTGTAGTTCATCCATGCGGTCTCTAAATGTCTGCCATTACCCATCCACAGTCAACCCCTTAAGTATCATTCGCCAATCTATCCTAGCCAATTCACGCCTCATACCTTCAAAGTTACCCTTCTTTAAGTTCTGGACCATGGTCTCTGAATTAACTGTTTTATTCTCCATCCTAATGGAGAATTCCACCATATTATGGTCACTCTTCCCCAAGGGGCCTCGCACAATGTAGTTTTTAAACATATTACAGATATATTTTGTTATGATCTAAAATTGCAGAGAATGCATGCATTACCTCTACTCCAAGGCCAGAATGTTATGGAGGTGTCAGCAGGCGGGATTGGTGGTGGTTGGGTGGGAAATTTGATTTTAATAGTGGGTCAAAATCTCGCTGTCAGCCCACCGCCATGCACCTTTCCCAATGTTGGGTCTGTCAGCGCTGAGCAGACTGGACAGGCAGCGGCAGGTGATTCAATTAAACTCATTACCGTCCAGTTGACAGATCATTAACCGGCTTTTTAAACTTATCTTTTCATTTTACTTCATGCCCATGAGAACCATGCTGTTCGGGGACCACGGCTGTCAACTTGAGGTGGGAGTTCAGTGGCTATTGCTCCAGCTGATTACTTGACAGCTTCAAATGTACAGTAAAAGCTCCCATCTGACAGATCATCACTTTCCTCAGCCACAAGCTGTTTCTCAGTCCATTTCCAGCACAGTTTCTGTAGGCTTTCCACTCTCCATTCACCCTTACCTCATTGTAACAACTCTCTCACCATTGACAGAATTATTCTGTCATCTCTACTTCACCTGCCACCTATTCCATCAACATGGGTGCCCTTTATACTATTTCACCTTGGTCCTCAGAATCTGACCACGATCAGCCCCAAAACCAGCAGCACCAACAACACCACCAACCTTCTCCGCAATCAACTGAGGCTGCACAGGACACTAGGCATCAGCACCCGACCACATTGCAGCCCAGGACACCAGAGATGGCCAAACCATGGCTAGATTTACTTCACTTGAAGTTGTACACCCTAGCTGCCACATGATGCGCCAGATTGGCACCACCCCACACACGCACCATAAAGCATAGCTATAATGTCCAAGCCATTCCTTTCACACTCACCACCATTGCAGGGGGTACCATTATGTCTCACCATTCACTGCACCTCACTAAGCCACTTGCAAATGTGCACACAAATCTGTCCAAGAATGCAAAGTATTGAAAATTAAAATTTCAATATTTGACCTCACATTAACAGAAACTTTACATGAATATTGGTTAAAACACCCAAGTGGCTACCCTTGCGTGTTGTTAATTGGTGCGATTGCCCTAGGATGAGGGTGAGTGTGAGGGGCGGCTAGTGAGATGAGGATGTGATAATGTTGATAGAGAGAAAGGGTCGAGTGGAGGTGCAAGGTAAGTTGGTGCAAGGTAAGGATGTACAGGGGTAGAATAGGGAAAGCAAAGTGATGGGGGATGTGATGAGTGGCACAGCAGGATGAGGTTGAGTGTGGCTTTGTACTAAAGTTTTGTGATCTAATGAGATCATTGAAAGTTTTGCGTCACTGCACCCAAGTCCTCCTGACCACTTTCCTGCTTGTTCCCTCCTGTGCAATGTGCACCCTGGCTGCGTCCACCCACTGGAAGGGAAGAGGACCTTCCTGTGTGCTTGGACAACCTCCATACGCATTTGGAGGGAGTAAAGGGAGAATCTAGGGGTTGCGCTGCATCTATGTACAGTGATCGTCAGTGTTTGCAGCACTTCAATGCTGTAGAACACTGACAGCACAAAAGTTAAAAGAAAGTTGGTCTTGGTCCATTTAAGAAAATCGGCTGATGACGCATCATGAATGACATCAAGAGACCCACTTCCTTTAATTGGACCGGGAAATGCGCTGGGCAGGTTTAACAAGCCCCATCAACGTAAAAATTTTTTCTAGAGCGGGATGGAGCCAGCAGCAGGTCAGGATCCACCATTGACATCGCCTACCCTGGACCCACCGAGCTAAGTAAAATCCAGCCCCAAGTGTTACATTACTGTCATGATGTGCACGTATGCAAATTTTTGTGTTACACTTTAACTCAATTGGCTCAAATTTCATATGTGAACAGTGGAACTATGATGTGTTGGCAAATCCTACTAATAAAGTAAAAGCAGAAACTGAACCAATCAAATCATTTAAAAACAGTTTTCAAAATCCGTTTGATTGCAACAAATCAGTGCTCTAATTATGAGAGCTGATGAAACCTACCAAGATGCCTATGACTTACTATTAGCTGTTAAGATTAACTTCCAAAATGGTATATAAAAGAGAAGCAGTCATCATAGCAATGACACATGCACTTACAACTGCAGGTTTCCTCATAGTAGAGCAAAGGTACAACATCCTTCCCAGAAAGAAATGATCAGCTGTGTAAGAATTGTAATGCTGCCCCATAGGGACGGGAACATTAGACGATTAGTCAATCTGGACTGCTGTGAGCAAGCTCCCAGGCTGATAGTTACAGAATGGTGTAGGAGGGGGAGAAAGGCACAAGGCAGGGTGAAGGGCAGAGGTCAACCCTCTCATGCTATGAATGGTGCATGACTCACAGGAGGAGGGAAGGAGTGAGAGATTTAAACAAATAGGAGAAACAATTTAGAGAACAAATTAAGAAAAAAAATCTCAAAACTACCTCTCTCAGTGCTCCTTTAGTTCACTCTAATGTACTCAGCAAACCAACAATGATTATCAGATGCATTAAGTACCTAAACTTTGATGCCTATCACAGGAAAGAAAATAAAGATCAAATAACTAATCTTCCTTTCCTGGCACTGTTTGGGAGAAATTTCAGTATCCAAACTTTCTGAATGACCTAATTAAAATAAAGGAGGTGCCACATTGGTCCATTTAGGCGTGCACAGCCAGTAAGAAAGAAGTCTCGGCACTTTCAGGGTCTTAAAGGCACCAGCATCATTAAAGGGGCAGGCTCAGTTAAAGCCCCATGGGAGAGCGAGAACAATTTTATTTATTTGCAGATAATGGAGCTGGATTATTATTGAATATTTTTCTAAATTAATGTAAGCATGCCAGAAGCTGTGAATTGCATGTCAGTGATCTTCACATTTATTTCAAGGTTCTATCCATTGTGAATGGGTTTGTGCTGCTGTGCCATGACTGGGATGGTGGTAGCACCTCAAACAGCAGTTCAGGAATTTCTGCTGTCAGCTTAGAGGGAAAAATGGTAACACTGTAGTGCCAAGCAGTAAGTGGAGGGAACAGGAAAATCAAATGTCAGGATGAAGAATGGTGATACGCTAATAAGTTGGTATGACTTTGAGGCTTGTGTCAGCTGTGGCTCAGTGGGTAGCACACTCGCCTCTGAATCAAAAGGTTGTGGGTTCAAGTCAAGCACATAAATCTCGGTTGACACTCCGGTGCAGTGCTTAGGGAGTGCTGCACTGACAGAGGTGCCGTCTTATCGATGAGACGTTAAACCGAGGCCCCGTCTGCTCTCATGTGGATATAAAAGATCCGAATGGTACTATTTCGAAAAAAAGCAGGTGTGTTATCCCTGGTGTCCTGACCAATATTTATCCCCCAATTAACTTAACAGAAACAGGTTACCTGGTCATTATCAAATTGCTGTTTGTGGGAGCTTCCTGTGCGCAAATTAGCTGCTGCATTTCCCACATTGCAAGAGTGACTACACTCCAAAAGTACTTAATTGGCTGTAAAGTGCTTTTAGACGTCAGGTGAATGTGAAAGGCACTGTATAAATGTGAGTCCAGGAGCAGCGTGGAGACCCCGACCTGCCTAAGAACACCAGCAGCAGGACGGGGCCACAAAAGGAGCGGCGAGCGGTGGCCATAGGCAGCGTGGCGACATACCACTGCATGGCACAGCGCGAGCTGGTGCAAGAGTGCGACGGTATCAAAGAGTGATGTCATCAAGGTCCAGGTCGGTGATTGGAGCGTGGGCAGATACATCAGGAGCAGTGAAAGACTGTAGAAGGATGTAATCGGGGTCCAGAAGAGGCGTGAGTTTGGGGCCAGGGGCCCAGAGGCAGCACGGGACAGCCCACACTGCGATATATGTGAGCACTAGGCCCGTGCAGCAGAGCTGGTCTCCAGTCGTCTTGGATAACCCTTGCCACTGGACCAAGACCTAGCTCTGTCAAGCCCGTGTGATGGCTAGTGTGCAACAGACACCACACGTTAAAAAAATCCACGCACAGGCATCTTTCACCTTTCAGGATGTAGTTAGGGACCTGGAATATTTGCTCCTTCATTGAAACACCGATGAACTCATCCTTTTTTGGCGTGGAAGCAAGTCATCCTCGCTTCGAGGGACTGCCTATAATGATGATGATATAAATGTAAGTCTTTCTTTCTTCTCGTTATTGCAGATGACATGGAATGAGTGCACAATCAGCAGGGGGATTCATACTCTGGGAAACAGGAGTTTGTGGCTCAGGAGAGGCCAAGGCAGCCATTCAGGGAATTTGTGGTTGCTTCCTTTTGTCTGCCTCTAAATGTGCCACATTGCAAAAAAGGAAGACTTGGAACAGTACTGATCACCCTGTGTAACAAGCTAGCATTATTCTGCAACAAGTCCTGAAACAGAAACCTCTATCTTGACAATACCAGCCTTTCCTTTAAAATCAGCCACAGCTCAGTTGGTAGCATTCTCGCCTCTGAGTCAGAAGGTTGTGGGTTCAAGTCCAATTCTAGAGACTTGGGCATAAAAATCTAGTCTGATACTCCAGTGCAGTTCTGAGCGAGTGCTGCACTGTCGGAAGTGCCGTCTTTCGAATGAGACATTAATCCAAGGCCCAGTCTGCTCTCTCAGGTGGACATAAAAGATCCCTTGGCATTATTTCGAAGAAGAGCAGGGGAGTAATCCCTGCTGTCCTGGCCAATATCTATCCCTCAATCAACGTCACTAAAACAGATTATCTGGTCATTATCACATTGCTGTTTGTGGGAGCTTGCTGTGCGCAAATTGGCTGCCACGTGTCCAACAGTGACTACACTTCAAAAAGTACTTCATTGGCTGTGAAGCTCTTTGGGACGTGCGGTTGTCATGAAAGGTGCTAGATGAATGCAAGTTTTTCTTTTTTCTTTCTTTTAATGGGCGAGCAGCAGTTCAGTAAGAAGCAGTACCAAATTTTTATGGGAGCAGTTTGCCTCTGATCTGCATCCTTACCATGAGAGGAAATCTCAGTGCAAAGATCTCTGACATTTATTTGCATGTAACTGCATGGTTACATCCGCTTTAGGCACAATCAGCTGCAAACACCAAGCAAACCACAGTGGAAGTTTGAGTGCAGTGCTGATTAGGAGCCGAATGGGAGCAAAGGATTGGGCCAATTTTTCTCATATATTCCAGGTGCTATTTCATGATTGTCTAGATAATCCAATGCATAGTGGGAATCCTCCTTTAAACTCCCATTATTTCAATAATGTATCGCCTATCTTTAACATAGAAACATAGAAAACAGGTGCAGGAGTAGGCCATTCGGCCCTTCGAGCCTGCACCACCATTCAATATGATCATGGCTGATTATGCAACTTCAGTACCCCATTCCTGCTTTCTCTCCATACCCCTTGATCCCTTTAGCCATAAGGGCCACATCTAACTCCCTTTTGAATATATCTAACGAACTGGCCTCAACAACTTTCAGTGGTAGAGAATTCCACAGGTTCACAATTCTCTGAGTGAAGAAGTTTCTCCTCATCTCGGTCCTAAATGTCTTACCCCTGATCCTTCGACTGTGATCCCTGGTTCTGGACTTCCCCAACATCGGGAACATTCTTCCTGCATTTAACCTGTCCAATCCCGTCAGAATTTTATATGTTTCTATGAGATCCCCTCTCATTCTTCTAAATTCCAGTGAATATAAGCCTAGTCGATCCAATCTTTCTTCATATGTCAGTCCTGCCATCCTGGAATCAGTCTGGTGAACCTTCGCTGCACTCCCTCAATAGCAAGGTGTTCTTCCTCAGATTAGGAGACCAATCTGTACACAGTTTATTGGAACATACTTTTCCATATACATCACAATTATATTTAAAATTTCACATTGCTATCTGTAAATTTATAGATTGGCAAAAGTCAGAGGAGCAGTCAATAAACCCACGGTCTGCTGTATTTCAATCCAGTTACTGTATATGGCAAGTCTGGAGAAACCTAAGGTTATAATCCACATTACCAATATCTGAAAGAATGAATGAACTGGGCTGATTTTGAGGGCTTATTTTTGAATAAAATAACTTTTCATTTAACTGAACTTCACCCAAAAGCATTTAAAAAAAATGCATATAAGCAGCAGAAACTGTTGACCAGAACTCACCAGGAAGAAGAGTAGGGATAATCAAAAAGCCATTTGAAAAAATAAAGCTGATCAGATTTTAAAAAGGGATTTCTATGCAAATGCTGCACTCAAATTTCAGTTGGATTTGGATAGTGCAAGTCCCTTTCAAACCCAAATATAAATGTTGTAGAAACACAGGAAAAAAGAAAAACATTTAAAAATCTGCTTCAAGTTGCCAATATCAAAAAAAATCATTCATCATTATGTCCAGTACAGAGGATGCTTTTTATTCAGTTTTTGAAATATTGTTGTCCATTGACCCAGGTTTGTAATGTTTTATGACAAAGCTAAATTCCAGTGAACAAATTTAAGAGTCAAATGGATAAATGTTTAGAATCACCTTGGTTTGCCTGGACAACTGAAATTTGGTGCAATCAGATTTCAGTTTTTATTACCTGGTCACTAAAACACCATTGTTTTCATAAGTGTCACAAGGAAAGATTTTGCTTCAAACTATAATATTCTAAATACTAATTTTGTTGTTCAACCAAGTCTCTTTTTAAAAAAAAAACTTTTTATAATTTTAACTTAAGTGTTTTACCTTCAGTTCAAAGAGAAATGTTTAGGTGTAACAGTTTGAACTAAAATTTTGAAGGCCAGTATCAAGGATCTGTTTCTTTACAATCTGTCTCATTGCCTTCCTTGATGGAAATCTAAATACAGTTATTAGTTTTGTCCAGACAAATCAATATTCTTTCTTAACTGAGATTGGGACATTAAACTTTAGGCTGAAGGATGCCATTGATAAAATGTTATGCAAAGCAGGAATCCAGTTAACTAAAGTAAAGTTTCAAAATAATTTTTCTTTAAGATGTTTTAAAGTACAGTATATTAAAATCTAAATCACTTTATATGGATTTACTGAAACTTCAATCTTGTCTACCCTCACACATAAAACTGCAGGTATAATCAAAACCAACTGAACAAAAGGGAAATAATGCAGGAACCAAAGCAATGACCTGCTTCATTGACCTACTTCCAAATTGCTCTTTTAAAAAATATCAGGGTTGACAACCAGACGATAACAGAAGCAAACAATGGAGTTCCATTAGTAAATAGAGAAGGCACCTTTAAGAACATAAGAACATAAGAATTAGGAACAGGAGTAGGCCATCTAGCCCCTCGAGCCTGCTCCGCCATTCAATAAGATCGTGGCTGATCTGGCCGTGGACTCAGCTCCACTTACCCGCCCTATCCCCATAACCCTTAATTCCCTTATTGGTTAAAAATCTATCTATCTTTGACTTGAAAACATTCAATGAGCTAGCCTCAATTGCTTCCTTGGGCAGAGAATTCCACAGATTCACAACCCTCTGGGAGAAGAAATTCTTTCTCAACTCGGTTTTAAATTGGCTCCCACGTATTTTGAGGCTGTGCCCCCTAGTTCTAGTCTCCCCTACCAGTGGAAACAACCTCTCTGCCTCTATCTTGTCTATCCCTTTCACGATTTTAAATGTTTCTATAAGATCACCCCTCATCCTTCTGAACTCCAACGAGTAAAGACCCAGTCTACTCAATCTATCATCATAAGGTAACCCCCTCATTTCTGGAATCAGCCTTGTGAATCGTCTCTGTACGCCTTCCAAAGCTAGTATATCCTTCCTTAAGTAAGGTGACCAAAACTGCACGCAGTACTCCAGGTGCGGCCTTACCAATACCTTATACAGTTGCAGCAAGACCTCCCTGCTTTTGTACTCCATCCCTCTCGCAATGAAGGCCAACATTCCATTTGCCTTCCTGATTACCTGCTGCACCTGCAAACTAACCTTTTGGGATTCATGCACAAGGACCCCCAGGTCCCTCTGCACCACAGCATGTTGTAATTTCTCCCCATTCAAATAATATTCCCTTTTACTGTTTTTTTTCCCCAAGGTGGATGACCTCACACTTTCCGACATTGTATTCCATCTGCCAAACCTTAGCCCATTCGCTTAACCTATCCAAATCTCCTTGCAGCCTCTCTGAGTCCTCTACACAACCCGCTTTCCCACTAATCTTAGTGTCATCTGCAAATTTTGTTGCACTACACTCTGTCCCCCCTTCTAGGTCATCTATGTATATTGTAAACAGTTGTGGTCCCAGCATTGATCCCTGTGGCACACCACTAACCACTGATTACCAACCGGAAAAGGACCCATTTATCCCGACTCTCTGCTTTCTGTTCGCCAGCCAATTCTCTATCCATGCTAATACATTTCCTCTGACTCCGCGTACCTCCATCTTCTGCAGTAACCTTTTGTGTGGCACCTTATCAAATGCCTTTTGGAAATCTAAATACACCACATCCATCGGTACACCTCCATCCACCATGCTCGTTATATCCTCAAAGAATTCCAGTAAGTTAGTTGAACATGATTTCCCCTTCATGAATCCATGCTGCGCATGCTTGATTGCACTATTCCTATCTAGATGTCGCGCTATTTCTTCCTTAATGATAGTTTCAAGCATTTTCCCCACGACAGATGTTAAACTAACCGGCCTATAGTTATCTGCCTTTTGCCTGCCCCCTTTTTTAAACAGAGGTGTTACATTAGCTGCTTTCCAATCCGCTGGTACCTCCCCAGAGTCCAGAGAATTTTGGTTGATTATAACGAATGCATCTGCTATAATTTCCGCCATCTCTTTTAATACCCTGGGATGCATTTCATCAGGACCAGGGGACTTGTCTACCTTCAGTCCCATGAGCCTGTCCAGCACTACCCCCCTAGTGATAGTGATTGTCTCAAGGTCCTCCTTTCCCACATTCATGTGGCCTGCAAATTTTGGCATGGTTTTTGTGTCTTCCACTGTGAAGACGGAAGCAAAATAATTGTTTAAGGTCTCAGCCATTTCCACATTTCCCATTATTAAATCCCCCTTCTCATCTTCTAAGGGACCAACATTTACTTTAGTCACTCTTTTCCGTTTTATATATCTGTAAAAGCTTTTACTATCTGTTTTTATGTTTTGCGCAAGTTTACCTTCGTAATCTATCTTCCCTTTTTTTATTGCTTTTTTAGTCATTCTTTGCTATTGCTTAAAATTTTCCCAATCTTCTAGTTTCCCACTAACCTTGGCCACCTTATACGCATTGGTCTTTGATTTGATACTTTCCTTTATTTCCTTGGTTATCTGCAGCTGGTTATCCCTTCTCTTGCCGCCCTTCTTTTTCACTGGAATATATTTTTGTTGCGCATTATGAAAGAGCTCCTTAAAAGTCCTCCACTGTTCCTCAATTGTGCCACCGTTTAGTCTGAGTTTCCAGTCCACTTTAGCCAACTCTGCCCTCATCCCACTGTAGTCCCCTTTGTTTAAGCATAGTACGCTCGAAATATACCATAAAAAGACAATCCTTTATTAGCAGAGAAGGATAAAACTAAAACTAAATAAATATCGCTATCTGAGCTTAAGAGCCCAGAGCTTTTAATTTCTTATCTTCCCAGCTAAGTTAGAATTTCATCAAGATTAGGAAAACTGTGATTCAAAGTTCTAAGCATTATGGCTTATTATTTTATATAATTATATATCTTTTTAAAGAAAACAATTTTATCTTCATGAGATTCAATGAAAGATGTATTATTTTCAATTGGTCTAGAAGCCAAAGCATCCTTCACACTGCTCCCAGACACATGGGCGAAAATCCTCCCAGCCCTGCGATTGCAGGTTTGGAGGCGGGTCCACTGTCAAATTAGCCCTGATTGACAGCGGGTTGGGATCCCACTCTGAACCCGCCTCCGTGTCAGTTTCTCAGCAGTCAGGTCTGCGTGCAGATCGCAAACCCGACACCAAGCGGCGGGTCATTTCCTTAAAATACTTAACAAGTAATTTAGTGTTAAAAAATTAAAAGCAGGCATTTACAATATTACCAACTTTTTGATGGGTTTTCCGTCCCTCAGGGAACACGCCATGTTAGTGGAGTCGGGTTCTCAGTGACTCTCTATTGCTTTGGCAAGTTGACAGCTGCAGAAATGGTATAAAAGCTACCATTTCATAGCTGTTCACTTCCCAAGGTCAGACGAATGTCAGGATTTGGAAGACATTTTTGAACTGTGTAGGTTGGAAGTGTTTGCAGTGAACTCTCTATCGAGTGTCACCTCCTTGGAGCAACATCTCTCACCATTGACAGATCGCTTCTGTCATTTCAACCTCACCTGCCATCTATTTCAGCAGCAGCGTAGTCCTTGACAAAATATCACCTTGGTTCTCAGAATCTCACCACATCAGCCCCAATACCAACATCACCACACACCAGTAGCACCAACAACATCAACCTTCTCCGCAATCACCTGATATTGCACAGGACACAGGACATCAGCACCTGACCACATTGCTGCCCGGGAGTCCAAGGATGGCCTCACCATGGCTAGGTTTACTTCACTTGATGCTGTACACCCTGACTGCCACATGATGCGCCAGGTTGGCACCATCCCACACCAGCACTATAAATCATCCCTGCAATGCCCAAGCCATTCCTTTCGCACTCATCACCATTGTGCAGGGTAACCTTACATCTGACCATTCATCACAACTCACTAAGCCACTTCCAAAGGTGCCCACAAATCTGTTGAAGGAGGAAAAGTGCTTAAAATAAAGATTTCAATGTTTGACAACACATCAACATAAACTTTACATGAATATTGGCTAAAGGACCAAAGTGTCTACCCTTGAGTGTTGTTAGTTGGTATGATTGGACAAGGATGAGGGCGAGTGTGAAGGGTGGCTAGTGAGATGAGGAACTGATAATGGAAATAGAGGGAGAGGGATGCGTGGAGGTGCAAGGCAAGTTGGTGTGAGCAGGGGTAGAGTAGGGAAGGAGGAGTAATGGGAGTGTGATGAGTGGCACAGCAGGATGTGACTTTGCAGTAACATTTCGTGATCTACTGAGATCAGTGAAAGGTTTGCACCACTGCAGCCTGGTTGTCCTGACGACATCCATGCTTGTGCCCTCCTGTGCAATGAGCAACCAGTATCTGGAGGGAGTGATTGGAGAACCTGGGTGCAGCTGTTCACCTCTGTGCAGTGTTTGTCAGTATTTGCAGCAGCTCAATGCTGCAGAACACTGACAGAAGAACTGTCAAAGTAGTGTGAACATTTTTCCTTTAAGGAAACCAGCTGATGACGCATCATCAAATGACATCATCAGACTGGCTTCCTGTTAAATGGCCGGGAACCCCGCAGGACGGGCTTAACAAGCCCCATCATCGGAAGATTGCTGTTTAAGGGCGAGCTGGAGCCAAGTGCGGGTTTCCCACACGCCACCAACCTCTAGAGCACCGGACTTGCGAAATTGCAGCCAAGGTCTACTTATCGTGTTCATGATTTTTGTTTTATGAAGTAGACAGTATGGCACACTGAAATCTTCACCCGGAACCCATGATTCCTTAGCAGGTAAATGCACCATGTGCTTTGGTATGGAGTCATGTAGAGCATATGAAGCTAGTTTCAACACTGCACCATGTGTTCAGGGGCAGAGCCATATAGACCAGATATTGCTAAGTTTAACATGTACCATGTGGTATGGTACGAAGCCACATAGACCAGACATTGCTAAATGCAATCCCTGGGCTGTACTCGGAAAGCTAATTTCAGCCGAGACATAGTTGAGGTGCTTCTATTGGGATCAGCGCCCCTAAGCTGCAGTGAGCAGAAATCCACCTGGGTTCTCTCTCCTGATTGTTATCCAGTGACACCTGCAGAAAAGTATGCATGAATGGACATCAAGTGAGGAAAAAATAAGGCTTGTATATGGTGCCCTCCATGGTCAAATGGCCTGAAGGTCCCTACGAGCTATGCTTACATAGGATGAATGAAAATTTGGGTAATGGATGGAGCACTGCTGGAGACCATAGAATTGTATGCAAGGGAACAGGAGGAAAGAAAACAGAAGAAAAAACAATCTCCACCTGTGTCACCAATACTGTTATTTAGTCTTCTTGTAGTAGGTATATTACAGTGCTAGTCACAAAGTTCCTGAGCACTGAAATTCAATTCCGTTCTAAATTACTGTACAAATTCATTGGATGATTCATATATTCTAATTGCCACATATATTGGGCTCAATTTTCCCCAATTATCTGCACCTTTTTTTGGCGTGTACCGTTTTTTTTGGAGTAAATTAAACTCTCCAAGTTTCCCCAAGGTTTCTGCGCTAGCATAATTCACTTAGGTAGGATTTTTTTAGGGGCGTTAAGCAAGTTTGGCCAGCTCCAATTTATTCCAATTTTTCTTGGGACGGCGTATGTGACCGATCTGGAAAAACCTTCTGGGCAGTTAACAAAATTGGCTAGAATCAGTGCAGCAGATGCAGCAGCAGAGAGAGAGAGAGAGGGGAGGAGAGGAGACGGGGGTGGGGCGGGGGGAAGAGGAGAGAGGGGAGTGTGGGGGAGGCCTTTTGGCTAGGGTTAGGAGCAGCACCCGGCATCAGAAGGGGAGGGAGAGGGGAATAGACTTTTGGCATAAACTCTTTAATAATTTCATGCTGGTAAGCTGTTGCAATGTGCAAGGTGCTTGTGCAGGTTGCTGTGAGCTGGCCAGAATGTGTTGTATGTTTCACTTTCCAGCCTCAGCGTGTCCCTAGTTACCCTGGCAACCTGATCTTTTTGGCGCAGATCTTAGGCTCCACCCCCAAAGCTAAAGGACATGCTACGCGGCACCAAAATCAACAATTCAAACAAGGAATGTTGGATGATTTTTTTTGGTGCAGTTGGGCCCCCAAAAAACGGAGGTAACTCTTCAAGTACGCCAGAAAACGGCTTTGGGGAAAATTGAACCAAAAGTATTTCTACATCACGAGTAACTCAAAAAAAGTATTGAATATAGAACATATTCCTTAAGAGCAAGTTTTTAAGGATAGCACAAATAGCATAGATGAGTGAGTATATTTTGTATATATTTTGGGCTGGATTTTGCTGGAGCGTGCCCTGTTAGTTAGACTTGTTTGTGCACGTTTAGGTTTTAACATTTTTTGTCCAGAAAGTTTCCGGAATTGTGAGCTGATAACGGCACAGCAAAGGCAACAGGGCATCTGGAACCTTGGTGAACAATGGGACAAATGGTATATGTCTTTAATCAATATGATTTAAAGATTGAGAAATAAACAGAGGAAGGACTGAGAAGGAGGATGAATTAAAGTGGATGAATTAGAGTGGGTGAATTCAATGTCAAATCAGGTACAGAAAGAGAAATAAAGAGGGAAAGAGAGATTGAATTAAAAGAGACAAAAAAAAAGAGACAGAAAGGAAAAGTAGGAAAAAAATAAGCAATTTAAAATTTGACATTTTAAAAAACCTGAATGAGTGAGACTCCACAATTATAACTGTTTACTTCCTGGGCAAGAGGGGTTGATTGGCAGTCATTAATAATGATCACGTCATTAAAAGGGTAATTACACTGTTAATTACTTGACTTAACTTTCTGTGGCAAGTTTCATGGACAATGAAGCGTGAGATGCCATTTTCGCAAAGCTAACAGCGGAGTGGCGCATATCGGTCAGTTACTTGTGGCGATTCACAATTCACGTGATATCACTTTTTCGCTGCAAGTTTACAGCCAATTTGTGCATTAATAACGAGGTGTATCATTCAGACGCGGTTATTTTTTTCAGCTAAATCTGGCCCTATAATCGTCTGTCAGTTTATATCTAGTTAGTGGGAATTTCAATTAGAAATCATAGCAGATAAAAACTCAAAAACTATAAATTCAGTGATTTATTATGGAGCTAGTTTCATTTTTAGCTCTATAACTTTTTGGCCTTCGATATTTTAACAGGAGTGTAATTAGATGTCATTAGCGCTGACATGTGACATCAGCTAAACAACTGATATCAGGAGTACACACTCTCCATTTTACTTTCCTGAGCTGCCAACTTTTGGTTTGCCATGGATTTGAGAAAGAAATTGTGAGCACATTACAGAATTATATTTTTTTGTAAAATTCATTGGGACAGTTCTGGGAAGTGAGTGGAATAAAAATAAATGCACCTGAATAAATCATGCAAATGAACCAATGAAGATCAAAAATCAACTCACAGTCAGTCTTGACACACAAGCAGCAAAAACAGGGCAACTTGGTGAAAAGTGACAAGTTTAACTCAGAAAACTTATTAGATTGTCGACACATTATATATGTTAAATAACATGGAGCGTTAGAGAGGGGTTTCGATGTGCTCATGCAATTTAAATGCTATCTGAAAACCATAATTATGTTAACCTATCCAAGCTGGAAATTGGAGGAAATTTTAACCAATTCTGCCCAACAGGATCGAGGCGTAGGGTCCTTTAAAATGGGGCAGACTAATACTGTACCACAAAAGGGTGCTACAGCAAGTGTCCAACCCTTATTTAAATATCTTAATGATTGTTTAACCTACTTCTGGTGTGCACCCTAGATGCCCACTAAATAGGCCGATCCAATATGGCAGGTGGCACACTTTTGACTTGGAATGAGCATAAGCATTACACCCACCATATTGGATGCTTAGGCAACTGCTCTGTGCCTTAAAACCGGGAGCGGCGCCAATGCATTTCTAGGCCCTTTTCTTTGTAAGATAGACTGGGCAAAACCCAGTGGGCAAAACCATAAAAGTACAGAAAACAATGATTGCAACAGAACATCCAAATACCCAAATGTACAATTGAAGGGTTAAATCCAATTTGGTCAATATTCCCTGGTGAGAAAAAATATATGTCTGGTCTGAGGTGACTTAGTGTTGGGATGGGTAGGCTGAAATTAAAGTTATGCTGCCTGATAATCAGGGCACCTCATGCACCAGTCGTCTTGGTTCTGAGACATGGACCACAAGGATAGCTGAAATATTCCCTTCCATCCCAACTTTAAAACAATGTAGAAAGTCCATCCCTAGTGCCTTGGAACTTTCCACAATCTTTTATATTACATAAAGATTTTCACAAAGACTTTACTGCCCTGTGTACATTATTACTTTCTACTTTATCGGCACAATTTATACCAACAAAAATATATATTTTTTTTAAATCATTTTATTCTATTGTTTTTGTATTATTTATACCACTTTCTCTATAACCGAGCAGCAAAGTCTATGCTCATCAAACAGTGCAACATGGGTTTAAACCTTCTGATAGATCTTGACCATCAAAATAAAAAATGCATGAGTGCACTGCTGTTCAATTTATATTGCTTCACTGGTAAACTTCTACATAAAAATCTTTTAACAGGGTCCAATGAGTCATCGAAGAGCTGAGTGCAGATGACTGAATAAAACAGTGATGCATTTAGAAGAAACAGAAGACAGAAATTAAGCTTGCACATATCATTTATTCTCCTATTAATTTGCTACACATCTCTTCTCATCTTTCCAAAAAACCTGTCCAGGGATTTAATTAAATCTTTTGAAAACATTAAATTTAGGAATCACAAATCACTTACAATCCATAATACATAAGCTTTGGTGCTTCGTTTTTAGATGTTGTTTAAATTTATGGAAAGATTAAAAGTAAGTAATTACTTGAACAAAAAAAGGAGGGAATGACGCTTAAAATATATGTAAACATGTAGAAACAGGCCACCTCCAGATAATTCATATGACTCAGATGACTGACTACACACAGTGCTCTTACAGTATGTTATTTTTAATGTAGCCAACAGGCATGCCATCATTTTTTCAACCAAAGAAAATTTTGCCCTGAACAAAGAACTACTGTACTTATACCAGTGATCTGAACCCAATAAAATGTAGCATATTTTTGTCTGCTATATGTTTTTTAGATGAGACGTTAAACAGAGGACCTGTCTGAACCCTCAGGTGGATGGAAAAGATCCCATGGCACTATTCAAAGAGCAGGGAAGTTCTCCCTGGGATCCAGGCAAATATTTATCCCTCAACCACATCACTAAAACAGATTATCAGATCAATCATAGAAATTTACGGCACAGAAGGAGGCCATGCAGCTCATCATGTCTGCTCCGGTTGAAAAAGAGATATCCAGCCTAATCCCATTTTCCAGATCTTGGTCCGTAGCCTTGCAGGTTACTGCACTTCAAGTGCATATCCAAGTACTTTTTAAATGTGATGAGGGTTTCTGTCTCTACCACCCTTTTATGCAGTGCATTCCAAACCACCAGTACCTTCTGGGTGAAAAAAGATTCTCCTCAACTCCCTTTTGAAGTGCTGACTTGGAAGATATGCGACGTATAAAAATTGAGGGCCATGATGACGTTGATGGACACTTTATCACTTTGTTATTTGTGGGAGCTTGCTGTGTACAAATTTGTTTTAATATATGTTTCCGACATCATCATCATAGGCAGTCCCTTGAAATTGAGGAAGGTTTGCTTCCACTCTAAAAGTGAGTTCTCAGGAGGCTGTACAGTCCAATGCGGGAATTACAGTCTCTGTAACAGGTGGAGCAGACAGTGGTTGAAGTAAAGGGCGGGTGGGGAGTCTGGTTTGCTGCATGCTCCTTCCGTTGTCTGTGCTTGATTTCTGCATGCTCTCGGCAACGAGACGCGAGGTGCTCAGCGCCCTCCCGGATGCTCTTCCTCCACTTTGGGTGGTCTTGGGCCAGGGATTCCCAGGTGCCGGTGTGGATGTTGCACTTTATCAAGGAGGCTTTGAGGGTGTCCTTGAAACATTTCCTCTGCCCATCTGGGGCTCGTGTGCTGTGAAGGGAGTCTCGTGTCGGGCATGCGGACGATGTGGCCTGCCCAACGGAGCTGGTCGAGTGCTTCAATGCTGGGGGTGTTGGCCTGACTGAGAACACTGACGTCGGTGCGTCTATCCTCCCAGTGGATTTGCAGGATCTAGCGGAGGCAGTGCTGGTGGTACTTCTCCAGCATTTTGAGGTGTCTTCTGTATATAGTCAACATCTCTGAACCATATAGGAGGGCATGTATCATGACTGCCCTGTAGACCATAAGCTTGGTGCCAGATTTGAGTTCCTGGTCTTCAAACACTCTCTTCCTTAGGTGACCAAAGGCTGCATGGCACACTGGAGGCGGTGTTGAACCTAGTCATTGATGTCTGACTTTGCTGATAGTAGGCTCCCGAAAATGGTCCACATTGTCCAAGGCCGCGCGTGGATTTTGATGATTTTGAGGACAGTGCGTGTGGTGGGGTCAGGTTGGTGGAGGACCTTTGTCTTACGGATGTTTAGTGTAAGGCCCAAGCTTTTGTACGCCTCGGTGAAGATGTTTCTTACATTACAACAGCAACTATACTTCAAAAGTACTTTATTGGCTATAAAGCGCTTTGGGGCGCCTGAGGTCATGAAGGCACTATAAAAATGCAAGTTCTTTTTTTTTCTTTTGTACTAGTAATTATCAATTTTCATATAATACAGGACTTTACCATTTCTGTTTTCCCATTTTTCTAATTCACCAGAAAGATAAATCCTTGCAAAAGCAGAGCAGAGTAGTCTGATTTAAAACCAAATACAATAAATAACATATTGCTCTGCTGCACAGTGAGTCTGACATAACTGTTACCTGCTGATGATAGTGGAAACTTGCCTAAGGAGACTGATGTTCAGTGACAGGACTATTTCATCCATTTCAGTAAGACCATCAGACAATATACAATATCTGTACAGCACTGCCAGTACTTGTCAAAGTCAGCATGGTCCTCAATTTTTATGTCAGATTTCTTCCACGTCAACATTTCAAAATGTTTGTCTATTTACTGTCTACAGATGTGTAAAGAAACTATAGCCGCATTATTCAGCAGAGCCAACAACTTCATCATTTTTGGCACTGGATAGCTGCAACAGCTTGATAAGAAGTGATAGGACTCCCGGCTTTCCCTAGTATAGCTTGCATGCCACATAGCACTATAAGCACCCTTCAACTACTCTTGGTTATCCTCCTCTGCTAAAACCTTTGCTAGTGAATCAATTAGTGTAGTCTCCACAGTGTACTAATACCTGAAATGTAATAAGAAAACGTGCAGCTTTTTCTTCAACAACACCAGATGAACACGATGTTTAAGCAAAGTATAACAGTGTAATAAGGTGCGTTTCATTATTAAGTATCTATTCCTCCAAGTTTCGCACTCAAACTAATAATTCATAAAACAGCCAGGAAGCGGGTGGTGAGCAAATGCTAAATTGCACTCCCAACATTCCTGGATACTACTGTAACACTGCCACCAGCATCAGGCTCAATACTGGTAGCAATATCGAGATTTCAATATTTAGTGATGGGGTTATTTTGAATAAATCCATGAGAAACCTATCATGCAGTAGTTTCTGAATTATATAATCTCCCTATTGTGGATGCAGTTGCTTTTCATGCATTATTTAGTTACTTTCTTCTTCGCTCCATTTCCTAAAGTCTATCCATATCATAACATAAGAAAATACAGAACACAAAAAGACCATTCCATCCATCAGGTTTGTTCTTTCCTCAAAGCATATATAATGAATGGTTGCCAAATAGCTGTGCAAACTCAAAGTAAATAAATCCAAGGGTAGGATAAAATACATCTGAGGATCCTTAAGGAACTAAGCAAGGAAATTGCAAGAACTCAGACATTAATCTTCCAGAAATCACTGTGACTAGAGAGGTGCATGAAGACTGGAGAAATGAAGATGTTTCTCATTTCTTTTAAAGGTAGCGAAAGTGATCCTAGAAAGGACAGAACAGGGAGATTGACATTCATTGTGGGTAAAGTTATGGAAACCCTTATTAAAGAGAATATCACAGAGCACCTGAACAGAAATAAAGTCATAAAAAGTTGGCCAATATGGGTTCATGAAGGGAAGGTCCTGCCAATCTGATTTACGGCTTTTCTTTGATGAAGTGACAAAGGAGTGAGAAGGATAAGTCAGTGGATGTGGTGTAGATTTCAGTAACATGTTTGATACAGTTCCTCTGGAAAGGCTTCTACTGAAAATAAAGAAAGTATAAATCAGTGGAAATAGTTTACAATGGATACGTCATTAGTTAACCGATAGAACTCAGAGGGTGGTGGCTCAGGGATTGTTATCAGCCTCGGAGAATGTTACCAGTGGAGTCCACAGGGGTCTGTTTAGGAACTTCTTTTGTTTTATACCTTCAAAACTGACCTGAAGCTGGAAGTCACAAGTACAATGGCTAAATTAGCTGCTGATACAACCTAATGAAAGTGGTCTACTGCAAAGCTAAACAAGAAAAGTTCCAGGAGGATTTGAATATTCTTGGGAATTGGGCAGACAGATGGCTGATAAAATTAAATGTAAAGAAAAGCAAATTGCTTCACTTGGGGCGAAGTAATACAGGAAGGAACTATTATTTATGTGGAAATAAAGTAATGTGTAGAGAAAATGAAAGAGATCTGTGGAACCTGAATGAGAATAATTTGAAGCTATTGCATCAATGCCCGGTGGCAGTGAGTAAAGCACATCAGATGTTGGGATGTATTAAAATATTGAACCAAAATAGTGAGGTAATTGTGTCATTTTATAAATCATGGGTTCAACCGCACTTAAAATACTGTGTACAGTTCTGGTTACCACAGTCCTAAAAAGAATATTGCAGCTATTGTGAGGATACAGAAGAGGGCAACCGGAATGTTTAAGGGGAAGAAGGAATTGGATTATGATTACATAAATTGGGCATGTTCTCACTTGAAAAGAGGTTAAGAAGCGATATGCTTACTGTTTTTTTAGGATTCTAAAGGGACTAGATAATACAGACTATGACCAGCTGTTTCACCTTGTAGTCCTTAATGCCACGGCCTGCGCTTGAAGGAAGGTAAATTCAACACATTTCAGAGAGCGGTAAAGTGGTCAATTTATGGAACACGATGTTGAAAGCAGATAGTATTGATTCATTCAAATGCAAGTTAGATTTCTTTCAGAAAATAATATTTTGGGATGCACTATATGAGAAATTTGAGACATGACATATGGCAAGTGTAAAAGGCAGAGGAGGAGTCGGTGACATTGGACCCATGGTTCCCAAAGCTTTCCATCATTGGGGATTTTCCTTGCCTCATGTCTGGGTCTGCTGCAGACTAATTGACTGAGATTGATTGCCATTATTTTTGTATCAGCGATTACCATGATGGTAGAAGGCAAACTAGATGGAGCGTGGTCTTTTCTCGTCTAGCAATTCAAATGTAACTACAAACAATATCATAGGCTCTGCTACACCTATTTAATCTCTTGATGTAACCTTCTACATAAATTCTCCCTGATCTCCAAAATGAATCACAAAAACTCCATCCTCATAATTCCAGTATTCAATACTTTCTTTTTGCCCTCTAGAGTGCGGACTCTAATCCACTGCATCACCTATACTTGCTTTCTAATTCTAAAGTTCATATAAAATCCTATGGTGTTATATGAGAATGTCAAATTCATTTTTTTATGAATAGAAATCAATTTGAAATCAAACCTATGGTGATTTACACACCTTTTTAAAAATGACACGGAGTGAAAAACATTTTAACAACTTTCTATTAATAGTATTTGTAAAACTAAGAATATGATAACTTTGGGGCCTAAAGATCAGAAATTGTAGACTTTCTCTTTCAGCTCAATATTAGGACTATAGCAATTATAAGAAACATGTACACGTGCATGAGTTGAACACAGTTTTGAAATAAAGGAGCCACAAAATAATATGTTTAAAAAGGTGCATGTTTTTAGTTATGAGTAATATTTGTGAGTATCACTCAAGTTATGAAAATACCTAGATATTACAAGTACTAAATTTAGTAATCAACAACAAATGATATCTCAGTAATCTAACAGTGAGTATGTCAGTCATTGAACTCCAATGCATCACTCTATTTGCATCATAGAGCACACTGACCACTGGTGTCTACAAAGTTGGCAAATAAAATGCTTTTAAACTGATAAAACCATTTCATGAAGTTCACAGTAAAAACACACACACATCATACACTTTAAAAATTATATAGCATGGGATAAGGCTGTAACTGCAACTTGGAATGGAGGTGGCATCATTAAAGTATTTCTGAATCCCTATTCAAACAACTGCCTTGCAATTATCTTAGATATCCATTATTTATTTAAAAATAAACTGGTTTTATTCTATTTAGTATATTTTCCTATTTTAAAAGATGAAAGAAAATATGATTGCAAAGTGTTGCCACATAATAGTACAAATCTGATAAATTGTGAGTAAAGCAACTCAATTGATAATAGTAATCACATCCGACAGTGACCTGAAACTAGGACTATATAATAAGCAGAGATAAGAATTACGGTGGCACATTTATAGCAGACATTTTAAGTGCAGTGATTTTATAGATAGACATACAGTATTCATTGTTTTCTTCTTCTGAAGACAGGTGATCTGTGGCAGACATATAGCTTCTCTAATGTACATTGTGATGTTTAATACCCATCTTGTACTTAACATACGACACATCAATTTAACTTGGACAGAGGTATCTCACCCCAGTATCTTTGCAATTAATTCCAACTTCTTTCAGAAGTTGCACACCCATAGTAACAGCTAACCTGTGCATCTATGAACTTACTGTAGTTTAATTTTATCAGATGAATGTGCCTGGTAACTTCACTTAGCAGATTTTTTTGTAATCAGATAAGGAATTTAGGACATTAAAACACAAGAGGGCCAAAATTGGTCGACACACCGCCCACATCCCACCCAAAATGACAAAATTCATCAAAAAACACCTACATACCGCATAGCACTGGAGCTGCAGACAGTCCTGGAAAAGGTGCTTTTAAGTCGATCTTCAGTGGGCGGTATGTAGTCAGAGCTGACAGGTCATCTTTAACGTTAATAAAAATGTTGTCTCTCATGTCCCGGTCTCTCTCATGCCGCAGTCTCTCTCACCGCCCCCACCCCCCCACCCTCTGCCACCGCCGAGTCTCTTCCCCTCCCCCCCCCCGCCACTACAGCAATCTCTCCCCCCTTCACAGCAATCTCTTTCCCCCTCATTGATCTCCCCCCCCCACAAGAATCTCTTCCACCCCTCCCCCCACCACAGCAATTTCTTCACCCACCACAGCAATCTCTGCTCCCCCCCCCCCACCCACAGCAATCTCTGCCCCCCCACAGCAATCTCTGTCCCCCCCGCCCCCCCAAGGGCAATCTCTGCCCCGCCACAGCAATCTCTGCACCCCCCCCCCCCACAGCAATCTCTACCCCGCCACAGCAATCTCTGCCCCCCCACAGCAATCTCTGTCCCCCCCGCCCCCCCAAGGGCAATCTCTACCCCGCCACAGCAATCTCTGCCCCCCCTCCCCAGAAATCTTTGCCACCCCACCCCCACCAATCTCCCCCACCACATAGCGAACTCAGGCCGCCCCACAATTTCATGAGTCGGGGAGAGAGAAGAGAAACATTGATGCATTGTATCTCTGATCCTTCAGAGGATTGTCTGGTGAATGGGAGATATACAAATAATGGACACACAATTAAAAGTACCAACTATGGATGTTATGTTATACAGCGTGGAATCAGACACCAACATGTATTAAAAGCACATTCACTATTCAAATAAATAATAATTTGGAGAACTGCATTGAGCAATACATTTAAGGTTAAACTCATACCTGTGTATCAGAAACTCCAAACATTCTCTGGCCTCTTGTCGGTGCCTCTCGGGGAGCGGAGCTTCACAGCAACATGCACATGCGCACAAATCAGGAGCCGAAGATTCCCAAATGAAAAGGTCTCTCCGCCACACACCGCCCGCCGCACACTGCTCCCACCCGCTGTACACCGCCCGCCGCACTCTGCTCCCGCCGCACACTGCTCCCGCCGCACACTGCTCCCGCCCGCTGTACACCGCCCGCCGCACTCTGCTCCCGACGCACTCTGCTCCCGCCGCACACTGCTCCCGCCGCACACTGCTCCCGCCCGCTGTACACCGCCCGACGCACTCTGCTCCCGCCGCACACTGCTCCCACCGCACACCGCTGGCTGCACTCCACCCGCTGCACTCCGCTCCCGCCCGCCGCACTCCACTCGATTGCATTCTGCTCCCGCCTGCCGCACACCGCCAGCTGCACTCCGCTCCCATCCGCCGCACTCCGCTCGGCTTGCTGCCGAGAATAAGTTAATGAAAATCCCGCACACTCCGCCCCAACAGACCACCAAAAAATGGGCGGACCATCTGTTCAACCGATTTCGGCCCCAAGACCTTCACCACAATGTACAATGTAGATACAGTGCTTTCATCGCAAATGTTAAAATACAGATTTGAATTAAAAAATTGCTCGTCTTTCATTAATTGTTAAATCCAAATGAATTCTCTCATTTTGTGTTTGCTTTTATTTCTTATACCTATTTCAATTGTTTGCACCAGAAAAATTGCATATTTCTTGTTATTGAGTAAACGTCTGATTGCTATCTCATGGGAAAACAGCTGCGCCTCGCGAAAACAGTCGCACCCACTGTGCCAATCAATGTAGCAAACAAACTAAACCTGAACCAAGGTGAGTGCTGCACTTACGTAGCTGACTGCGGTTCACTTATTCATTTTCATCTGAGATAATTCATTACTAACTACGAGCTTTGGTATTACAATGTGTTCTGTGACAGCCTTTCTCCTTTTTAGTAATTGTTCACAGTGGTGTAGATAAAGTGATATTCATTATGCAACTAAAACACTATCCATATAAACGCAAATGTTCTGATTAATGGACAATAGTTTCAGGGAGGAAAACTTTAAAACAATAAGCTAGACATTAGGATTATTTTTGATAGCCATTAAACTTCGTATTTTACATGAAATTTGGTGGTGGCTTTTCATTTTCTCCAATAATTCCAATTATTTTGTTTATTTGTGACAATTGATACAAAGTGGTTGACAATAAATTGGACCAGAGCGTCCTTAACAGAGATGTGTGTTTACACCATTAACAGCTTCTCTGATTCTGACTTTGTTGATTAAGACACCTAGAAAAAATATTTAAAACAAATTTGATTGCTGAATTCTTACTTAATTTCAAGACTAATTGAACATTTTCCATTTCACAACATTATTATTCAACAGCTGCTAATGCATGCTGTATATTCTAGTAAATACAGCAGAAAATGAGACACATTAATAATTTGGAGGACAAAATAGAACCCAAACCACTTGCATTAGCAGTATCATTGGAAATATAATTTGAGACTAAACAGCTGTTTCATGGGCATTTATAATAATTAACAATTGACCTAAATTGTACCACTGCTTTCACGGTTTGTGATATTAATACCTGAAACAACTAAATAAGGGAGAATTCTGAGTAATTAACAACATTTAACTGCCGTATTGTTTACATTTAAATTTATTTTGAGTATTTCATTACATTATTTTTCCATAATATTGACTGAAAGTTACTACTGAATGATAGTCAAAGCAAATTCATCTGTTTTCTTACTTTTATCCAAAATATAAAGAACTTTCCATAGAGAAATCTAAGATAAAGATCAAACTATTTCTGGAGGAAAATGGGACAAAAACATTGAATACATTTGTTACTCATTTAAACTAAATCAATTCATGCTAGTGTTATTTCTGAATTGAATAACATTCATTAAATAAATATAAAATTAAAATTAGAAAATAAATGGAAAGGCATAAAAAAATCAGGTGAAATTACCCATTGGTGATTAAATCATCTATGGTTACAGTTTGCTTGGAGAATATCTTAGGTGAATACAAAATATTCCACAAACTGCAGTTTGAGATAGAGTTTCTCAAGGATCCAATAGTTTTGTTGTTTAGATGAAGCGCTCCTCAACAGGATATGGTAATGATTTGAATCAGCATGGCCCAGGGGGCAGATTTTCAGGATGTCTGTTCCTATATGAATACTTTGCATCATCCCTTCATGTGACCTTCCTTTCCTGTGTCTCACATAGTATTCTAATGCTGGCTTTTCATTTCCTTTCAACTGGAACCCACAGTATATTTTTAAATCACAGAAGAGTCGAGTTCTTTCCCATCAAAGTGCACTATATTGATGTATCAAATTCATACATTAAGAATTAAATATATGTCATGCTGACTATTTTTCTTAGATGGCAAATGCTTCTTCTAGCAAACTTGTAATTCACAGTTTGCTTGCTTCTTATAATGAGAGAGATCATTTCAGCACTTCCCACTTTATCTTTCCGTTTCTTAGTAAATGATGACTGGCAAGAATTGCTGCCACCAAAATAGTGCCGTAAGACCATGATAGAAAAGATTACAAATAGTTATTCAGTACTTACACAAAGAATGCCAACACTACTTGGTATATGGGCAGCACAGTGCAATAGCAGGATAATGTATTGCTATGCTACAATACTAAACTCCACTACAAATACACATTTTTCTGGCCAATCATTGGAGTAACACTGTCAGAAACTATGATGAAGCTCACATTAGACTCTTTCCATTTCCTAATAGACAACAATGGCCTATAATCAAATTACAGGAATGAAAAGGTGCAGTATAAAGACAAAGAAAAATAAAGATCAACAAGATACTTGGGCTAGAAATTCGGTTTTCAGCGAAAATGGTATTTTTACAGCAAAATTACCATTTTCGCTTCGCTACCATTTTCAGGCCAGATATGCGGCCTTTAATTTGCGCAGTGGTAAAAATTGGTGTTGCACGAGAATTCGCGGCGCAAACCGCGAATTTCGACAACTTTAGTCTGAGGATGATAGTGCTGTGAGAGAGGCCTTGGGAAGGGGAAAAAACAAAAAAATTGCAAAAAAAAACCCATTCACAAAACATTCACAAATCCCTTGCCTACTAAATCGCTGAAAAAGAATTAAAAAATAAAAACTAACTTACCTTTTTTGCAGGTCTTCATACTTACTGCTGCTGGCAGGGCTGCAATGCAGGTTTTTCCCTGTCGGTATTCTGGGCGCAGAATACGGGTGTGGAGAGAGCCATATATCAATCACAAACACTATTTTGGGTGTTGCAAGTTGGTGTGTTCCTCTCCCCAGCGGTATGTTGAAAGCGCCACTGCAAAAAGGTCACCGAAGATCCCGCTGATCGGGTTTTCGCCGCGGAGGATGAAATAGCGGCAAAAGCCCGGTCGCAAAGTCAGCAAATTTCTAGCCCTTTAGATCTCTCTCACTTTGTTTTAAACCTTGCCCACCTGCTAGGAGGAATTCTCATCTTCATTCATTCTCAAAACACAATTGCTGCCATGCACTCATTTAAAATGGAGTCATTTCATAACCGACAGCTGTGGCTCACCGTCTGGAATGTGGAATTGATGGAAGAACTCACTAGTGGAGTCTGTTGCCAATAATAATTAAATACTACCCAGGAATCTTCTTGATCTTAAGAATTAGGGTTCCACATGAATCTTAAAACATTAAAAGGAGAGAATATTTTCCCGTGAAAATGGTGCTTCTCACAGTAAAAGGCTCTTATAAAGCTAGCTCATATTGTTACTAAATTCTTGCTGTCCTTGCCTTCAGCTCTCCCTGAATGTTGATATGTTCCGCTGTTTGTTTCATGTAAGGATTACTCGAAGTTTCATTTCAATAGGGCACATACATTTGAATAAATTTACTGAAGATTTTGTTTTCTCTATGTAATATGTACAGCAGATTTTTGGGGGTACATAAACGGCTAATCTCTAGAGCTATTTAAAAGTTTAAAATACTTTGGATAGGAATTTAGGATGAGGCACCTTATATCGTATCAGCTAGGAGTGATTAGTGACTGAGGCACGCAGTTCACTGAAATTTCCAAGACCAGACATTTGCAATTACAGGATGTCAAACGATGTCAAAGACAGGGAGGATGGGGAAGAAGGTAAAATGTGTACATAAGTTCAGATCCAATAGGTTTTAGGTGGGGGAGGACAAAGACATCTTTTACAAATCTTCTTTCTCTTCCATGCCTAGCAGCACGTGACCCATATCTTATCTTGCGTTTACATCCAGCAGATCATGCTCTGGGTTATTTTCATAACAAAGACCTTTTTTCATCTGGACTGGTCGTTAGCCTGACTCACAACTGCTTATCAGAAGGATGTGACAGGGATCGACACTCCACTTCCATCTGAGGCAAGTATGTCACTGAATGGCAACTCAGTATTTAAAGGCCAGAGCTCTGAGGGCCAAAATTCTGCCTCCCAATAAGGCCTGTTACCGCTGGAAAGCGCTGGCCACGCGGTGGAGTCGTGTGGCCGTCAATTTGTGGTCGAATAGCTGCCAATTGCAAAATTCTCCTCGGGGGCTTTTGCAGCAGTGTGGAGATCTGCCCCGCTCCCCCCACTTCCTCCCCGCTCCTCCTACTTTCGCCCCGCTCCTGTAGATGCGCGTTAAAGACGTCATCAGAGCGTGCACCATAGCTTCTCTACCCTGGAAGCTAAATTCATTTTTAAAAGTCAAGCGGCCGCTGGTTGGTGCCCCTGACAGTTTTATGTGTCGGTGCACTGAGCCGGTTCAAGACCGCCAGCGGACTGCAAAGGCGTGTTGCATGCATCTCCATTTTTTTGGCCGAAAATTTTTCGGAGTTCTCCAAACTTTCTCACTTGCCCTTATCATAGCGGCATCAAATGCTAGTGGGCTGGGGCCTCAACCTGTAACCTCAGAGGCCTCATTGTGGAGGTTGAGAAATCTGGTTTCCCTCTTTGCTACTGGTGCATTAGCCATGTCCTTGACTCAAATGGCTTACCTGTTCAGGGCCTAGCTGCAAACCCTACCTTTTAAGGCAACCAGGGAGCAGCTGGCTCATTAGCAGCAAATCAGCATTAGGTGAATTTCACCATCCAAATGCCATTCCACACCCAGACCACTGCAAACTGCCGATTCCTGCCAACCAATACCACTCCGCTCCATTTTTCCAGCAAAAATGCTGAACTTTGATCCAATGGCCGCCGTGGTAATGACTTGCGAAGAACGGTAGGTGCGCCCCGTTTCGGGTGAAAGGTAATTCCTACCCCCTGATCTCCTGTTCATCAGGGCTACAAAGGAAGAGGTCACCATCGCCACTCCATTCCACTTCCATCGGCGGCGAGTACGTCACTGGAAGTCAACCCAGTATTTAGAGACTGGAATTCTCATCTCTGTTCACCGGGGTTTTTATAAATCTGGTCAACAAAAATCTTCCCCAATGAAGTTGCATCTTAACAAGCAGAGGAATTCAAATGGGATTCAAGTTATATGCACCCTGTTGTTAAATAGACCTGAGACAAGAGTCTAATAACCTTCAAGATCTGCAAAGGATTTTGAAGACCCTGAAAAGGTATCTTGGCATCAAAAAGTAATTTTTTGTTTTTCTGTTGTACATAATTTGTGTGGTAGGTATCTTCTGGATATCATATGGACTATAGCATCTGTTCCTGTAGCCTTTTCTGTTTAATAGTTAGATGTTGGACAGTGTACCAAAATCTTCCTCACGTCTGGGAGTGTTGGAGGGAATACAAGTAATTACGAAGTAGGGCTGCGTGTTCACTGCAAAACAATTACCATAATCTTCCCAGACTTCTAAGAGACGGGAATATAAGAAATGGATAATTTATCTCCTATATCACTTTTTTAAAATTTGTTCCGGGATGTGGGCGCCGCTGGCAAAGCCAGCATTTATTGTCTATCTTTAACTGCCCTTGAGAAGGTGGTGGTGAGCCGCTTTCTTAAACTGCTGCAGTCCTTGTGGTGAAGGTACTCCCACAGTGCTGTTAGAGAGGGAGTGCAAGGATTTTGACCCAGTGACGAATGGTGTGTGACTTGGAGGGGAACTTGCAGGTGATGGTGCTCCCATGCGCCTGCTGCCCTTGTCCTTCTAAGTGGTAGAGGTTGCAGGTTTGGGAGGTGCTGCCGAAGATGTGGCGAGTTGCTGCAGTGCATCTTGTCGATGGTACACACTGCAGCCACAGTGTGCCGGTGGTGGAGGGAATGAATGTTGAAGGTGGTGGATGTGGTGCCAATTAAGCGGGCTGCATTGTCCTGGGTGGACTTGAGCTTCTTGAGTTTTCAAGATATTCAAAATGCTGTGCACCTTTATAAAAAGTAAATAAGCTTGATGCCCCCTCTTTTACCCACTTCAATTAATAATGAATTTTATTACTCCGTCCTGTGTATCCACAAGAAACAAGATTGCCTGAAGAGCAATGAACAAGGGTTCTGAAGATTCAGTCGGATTTTGCTTTCTTGGTTTGACACTGGACTTCTTGGGAGGACTAGGCACCTCACGCTGATCTAGCACCCACATGTACCCCGCGTCCGATGAAGTAAGCATAATATAAAGTATAAAGAAGCTAGCGCTACTCAAATCATAAACCTATTGTAGCATTACATCATAAGAACCTTGCATTGAAGCCAACTCTTCTTCCTTTAGCAGTAACATAGACTACATGGGCAATCAGCCTGAAAGGATCTAATGACTGGTGGGACATGGTGGATGGAACTACAGCCTTGTTCCACAGACTTTGGGTAGGCATATATTGCTCCCTGATTCCAACAAAGTAACAGATGTTTTTGGATAGCCAGATATCCTTTGGCATCCCTTGGGAAACCTGAAAGCTTTTTATAAAAGGCAAAAACATCATAATTTCAAATTTATAAATGAAAAAGTTGAATGCAGGCAAGTTCTCTCAACACAAACAATGACCTGAGGAACACTAATTCTTTGGACTTACGTATTAAAAAATATGAGGGTTTATAAAGAGGTCACACTTTAGTAATAAAATTAAGCACATAGAGGAAATCACTGAACTTACTGACTGGTGAATGCAGGGGATGTGATATGTTTCACAAGTATATAAAGTACAACATGTGAGACATGTTGTGAAGATTAAGTCCTGTAATATTAAAGGTTAATGATGGCATGAAGCAGTGAGTAGGAGTAAATAGATATTTCTCAGATTGGCAAGATGTAGCTAGTGGTGTTCTGTAGGGATCTCTGTTGGGGCCCCTCTTGTTCTCCATTATTAATAAATGATTTGGACATAGGCATAAAGAAAATATTATGAATATATGCTGAAATTATCAAATTGGGGGCTGACAAATTGTGAGAAAGAGTACAGTAGAATATAGATAGGTTTGAGGAGTGAACAGATATGTGACAGATACAGTTCAATGTAGATACATGTGAATTAATACATTTTGGGAAAAAGACAAGATAATTTCAATGGACATCAAATAATAAAATGCTCAAGGGAGTGGAGCAATAAAGAGGTTACATAGAAATGAAAATACAGAAACAGGCTCTTTGGCCTAACCCAGTATGGGCACAGTATGTGTTGGTGTTCACCATCCACATGAGCATTAGTTCTAATTCCATGTGTCCATCTTTTCCTGTATCATTTTATTTCCCTTTCCTTCAACCATCTATCTAACTGATCCTTAAATCTATATTAAACCTTCGTAAGACCACAGTTGGAGAACTGTTTGCAGCTTTGGAGGGATCTTAAGACAACACAGAATCATGAGGATATTGTCTTATATGAGAAAATACACATGGAAACATGTGGCCTGCTTTCATTAGGACAGAGGTGACTAAGTGGTGATTTGTTAAAGGTGGCCCCAGTTTCATCAGCAACTTTAGTAGTGCATTCCACAACTTCACAATTATCTGTGTAAAAATGGTTGTCTGCTCTCTGTTCTAAATCTCTTACATTAAGTCTTATATCTATGGCTTCTCACTCTAGACCCTCATTCACTGTAAACACTTTGGGCTTGATTTTTAACTCCTGGGCAGGAACACAGCCAAGCAAGTGGCATGCCCATCTGGGAGCAGCAGTATGGAGGGTCAGCCGATCTCAACAGCTGGGCTTCGTTAGCATGCCACTTGCCGACCAAAAGGGCTGGGAAATCGATGGGAAGCAGCTGCCCAGCCATTAATATCGACAGGTGGCAATAGATAGTGTTACAAGAGGGGAATTCCTAGGAGGGGAATCTTGGTTGGGGCTCCTCCGAGCCCACAAGAAAACTTACCTTGCTGGACATCCTCTGGCCCTGGCTCCTGTTCCTGGCAGATTTGACCTGGCAAGGTAGCCATTTCTGCTCCCTTGCTAAGGCCTCAATTATATAATTAGAGCATGATCTGCATTTTTGAAGAGGACATCCTAGTCGTCAGGCAGGTGTCTTTTAAAATTGCAGTTGGTCAGATTGGGGCAGTAGTGTATAATCAAGGGGCTAAAGGGCGGGAGGAAGTTAATATAATCACTATCACTAATGAAGTAGTACTCGGCAAAATAATGGGACTAAAGGCGGACATGTCCCCTGGACCTGATGGCTTACATTCTAGGGTCTTAAAAGAAGTGGCTGCAGAGATAGTGGATGCATTAGTTGTAATCTACCAAAATTCCCTGGATTCTGGGGCGGTCCCAGCGGATTGAATAAACCGCAAATGTAACGCCCCTATTTAAAAAAGGATGCAGACAAAAATCCGGAAACTAGATCAGTTAGCCTAACATCTGTCATTGGGTAAAATGCTGGAGTCCATTATTACGGAAGCAGTAGCAGGACATTTGGAAAAGCATAATTCAATCAAGCAGAGTCAGCATGGTTTTATGAAAGGGAACTCATGTTTGACAAATTTGCTGGAGCTCTTTGAGGATGTAACAAGTAGGGTGGATAAGAGGGAACCAGTGGATATGGTGTTTTTGGATTTCCAGAAGGTATTCAATAAGGTCCCACATAAAACCTTACTGCACACGATAATAGTTCATGGGCTTGGGGTAATATATTAGCATGGATAGAGGATTGGTTAACTAACAGAAAACAGGGAGTCGGCATAAATGGGTCATTTTCCAGTTCGCAAACAGTAACTAGTGGGATATCACAGGGATCGGTGCTGGGTCCTCCACTATTTACAATCATTTAAATGACTTAGATGAAGGGACCGAGTGTAATGTAGCCAAGTTTGCTGATGATACAAAGATGGGTGGGAAAGCAAATTGTGAGGAGGACACAAAAAATCTGCAAAAAGATATAGACAGGCTAAGCGAGTGGGCAAAAATTTGGCAGATGGAATATAATGTGGGAAAATGTGAGGTTATCCACTTTGGCAGAAAAATATAGTAAAACAAATTATAATTTAAATGGAGAAAAATTGTAAAGTGCTGCAGTACAGAGGGACCTGGGGGTCCTTGTGCATGAAACACAAAAAGTTAGCATGCAAGTACAGCAAATAGTCAGGAAGACAAATGGAATGTTGGCCTTTATTGCAAGGGGGGTAGAGTATAAAAGCAGAGAGGTCCTGCTACAACTGTACAGGGTATTGGTGAGGCCACACCTAGAGTACTGCGTATGGTTTTGGTGTCCGTATTTAAGGAAGGATATACTTGCATTGGAGGCTGTTCAGAGAAGGTTCACTAGATTGATTCCGAAGATGAGGAGTTTGACTTATGAAGATAGGTTGAGCCTATACCCATTGGAGTTCAGAAGAATGAGAGGTGATCTTATGGAAACATATAAGATTAAGAGGGGGCTCGACAAGGTGGATGCAGAGAGGATATTTCCACATAGGGGAAACTAAAACTAGGGGACATAGTCTCAGAAAAACGGGCCGCCCATTTAAAACTGAGATGAGGAGGAATTTCTTCTCTCAGAGGGTTGTAAATCTATGTATGCCCCAGAGAGTTGTGGAGGCTGGGTCATTGAATATACTTAAGGCGGAGATAGACAGATTTTTGAGCGATAAGGGATTAAAGAGTCATGGGGAGCAGGCATAGAAGTGGAGCTGAGTCCATGATTAGATCAGCCATAATATTAAATGGCGGAGCAGGCTCGAGGGGTCAGGTGGCCTACTCCTGCTCCTATTTCTTATGTTCTTATGTCCTTCTCTTCTCTTATCTCGGCGGAGGAGAGGAGGGAATTAAAATTGATCACTCTTTTTCTATCTACTCTGTCCCATTTTAGACACCGCTACAAACAAGAAGTCCTGCACACATTCTTAAGAATTCCATTCCCTTTTCTTGTCCCATACAATAGGGTGTAATTAAAATTTCCTAGAGTGATAATTTTGTTATTCTTACTCATTTCTCTCATCTAGGGCACATCACAAAGATCTTCAAAAGTAGAAATGCAGGTGGAAAAAACAATCAACTGGGCAAATAGTTTTCTATGTTTTATGGAAGAGGACACCAAAACCAAAAGCTATGATGTGATGATGAATCTGTACAAGACACTGGTTAAGCAGAGCTAATAACTGTCTGCTGTTTTGGGTTTTCCATGAGGGAAATGATGTTTATTTACTAGAATAATGCCAGGAATGAAAGGGTATCGTTGTGATAAGAACGTTGAAAAGCTAAAATTCAATAGAACATCTAATAGAAGGCTTTGACAGAGTCAATAGTGAAAGCTTACTTCTGGTGAATTAATATCAAATGGAATCAATTTTAGTAAAAGTAAAAGCAAAGGGTGGAAGAATTGTTTCACACAAAATATTGGAATATGGAATTCATTATTGCAGGTCGTTATTGAAGCCTAATCAATCATGGCACCTAAGAGGGAATTAGTTAAATATTTGAGAGGAAAAATATAAAGATACTGGGAAAAGGCAAGGAAATGAGATTAGAGTAGAAAGCTCCAACGCAGAATTAGCACTGCACAGATATGATGGGACAAATGGCCTTCTTCTGTACTGAAATGTCTATGATTTAAGTGAGATAGCAAGTAAATCATAAGTGTATTGTACAATTAAACTCAACTTTACAATGGCTGTCTGGCTACTGCAGCCCCAAATTGATTTTCCCAATAACTAATGATAATTATTAACTTCTGTATTCACTTGTTCCAAAAGTGATTTAAAATGCTAGGTAAGTCTGCAATGTTTAGAGTACAGCGACATTGAGGCCTTAGAATTTAATGCACAGCTACTCAGAAAGGTCACTGACATAGTGAGCTCATGATTCCAAATGCTTGCTGGAGATAAGAAATTCAGATCAATGACACCATTGACATTAGGAAAGTCTAGATTTACATTGGATTGATTAAACGAATTATACTACATTGGCTATTCCAATGCTCTGACTGTTCTAATATTATCCTAGCCAGCCTCCCAAATTGCACTCCCCATAAACTTCAGCTCATCCAAAAGCCTGCTGCCTGTATCCTAACTCCCATTCACCCATCACCCCTGTATCACTGTCCTTCATTGGCTCCCGGTTCGGCAACACCTCGATTTTAAAATTCTCATCCTTTCAAATCCCTCGCACCTCCCTATCTATGTAACCTCCTTCAGGCCTACAACACTCCGAGATCTCTGTGTTCTTCCAATTCGGGCCTTTTGCGTATCCCTGATTTTTACTGCTGCACCATTGGTAGCTGTGCCTTCAGCTCTGGAATTTCATCCCTAAACCTCTGTCTCACTACCTCTTTTTTTAAAATACTCCTTTAAACCTACTTCTTTGACCAAGGCCTAATAACTGTCCTAATAGCTCCTTATGTGGCTCGGTGTCAAATTTTATTTGATAACGCTCCTGTGAAGCACCTTTGGTCATTTTTCTATGTTAAAGCCGCCATATAAATTTATTGGTTTAAAACCCAAAGCCACAGAGCTCAATTATATAAGGTTTACAGAGTTACATTCCAGTAAAATACATATTGGATTTCTTGTGTAACTAATGTAAGGTAAGTTAAGCCAGCATCCAAGCTATTTTAGACTATACACATTAATTTCATAACTTATCTCACCAACCAAGCATGTGTCAGACAAGCATGAATGTACTACTTTTCAATCTATAATAGCTAATGGAAACATGAGGCTGTTCGAGGGTGCTTGACACCAGGCCCCTGACCACCATAACAAACATTGCATTGTTGAGTAAACCTTGCTAATTTAGTAGCCCATATAATACAGGCCCAATACCAATCTTCATCTTAAAATCAAGGGAGCTTTATAGGCTGGAGCTTAGCTGATAGAAAAGATTGTTTCTTGAAACAGAAATACATTAGAATGTATCACCATTCAAAAATATTTCAGCAAATATACTAAACAATGTTATTCATCAAGTGTATTCCAAACCTAACACAAGGAATAAATTATATCTAACATAACTTTATTGATTTCTATGTTACTAACAAAACAAATTTCACTGGTTGAACTAAGAATAGTTTTATGTTCCCTATAATGTACTACTCTACACATTCGTTTCTTCTGTTGTAAGGTTGCATTTTGAAAAATAATTACTTTTCAATGTTTCAAATGCTGTATGAAAAACTGCTCTTTGCAGCTAATAATATGTTATGTATGTAAACTTTATAATAGTGTAAGACTTGCCACCAGAGGGTGCACCTGTTGGAGATCCAAGGGTCACCTGCACACCTTGTGCAAGCAAGTATAAAAGGTTGTCTGCCATGCTGCTTCTTCACTCTGGAGTTTGATTAAAGAGACTAAGCTCACGTCAGTTTGAGCTTACAGCATACAGTCTTGTGGAGTTATTCTGAACACAACAATTGGCGATGAGAAAAAGATCACAAACTTTCACGCGGTTATGGCTGCCGTTGATATTCTTGAGAGATTTGTTGAGGGTGATGATTGGGAAGCCTTCGTTGAGCGTCTTGACCAGTACTTCATGGCCAACAATCTGGATATGGACAGTAACGTGGTCAAGCGCAGGGCAATTCTCCTCACTATTTGTGGGTCCACGATATATGGCCTCATCAAAAATCTGCTAGCACCAACGAAACCAATGGACAAGATATATGCAGAGTTGTGTAAGCTGGTTCGGGAACACCTCAAGCCGAAGGAGAGCATCTTAATGGCCAAGTATCGCTTTTATACGCACCATCGCTCCGAGGGCCAGGACGTGGCAAACTATGTCACCAACCTAAGATGCCTTGCGGGACCGTGCAAATTTGCTGGATTTTTGGGGAAATGTTGTGGGACATTTTCATGCTTGGAATCGGCCACGAGATCATTCTTCGCAAGCTGCTGTCTGCCGAATCCCTACATCTAAGAAAGGCCATCACGGTAGCCCAGGCTTTCATGTCCATAAATGATAACAGTAAGCAGATATCTTCTCAGCTTCGAAGCTCATCGGCGAGTACCGTGCATAAAATAACGCCTTCAGCAGGCAGAACTGTACATGCCAGGGCCTATAGGCCTGCAGAGGCCAGACCTAGGATGACTCAAGAGTCCGCTGTGGGATGTGAATGCGAATCCATTAACACCATGTTGGCGCTGTGGGGGTAATCATAGAGCCCATCAATGTCAATTCAAGCACTATGTGTGCAAAGGCTGCGGAACAATGGGGCGCCTCCAGCGAATGTGCAAAAGTGCTGCGACTCACCATGTGGCAAAGTCGGCAGAAAATGACCGATCTGGCGCGGATCATGCTGAACGAGTAAGAAGGCAATTCAACCCAAGGCTGAAGAGGAAGTGTATGGGGTACACACCTTCACCACCAAAAGCCCTCCGATAATGTTGAAAGTCAAATTAGACGGTATTCCAGTTTCCATGGAATTGGATACGGGGGCAAGTCAGTCAATTATGAGCCAGAAGGCTTTTGAGAAACTGTGAGGCAACAAGGCACAAAGGCCAAAACTAAGCCCGATTCATACAAAGCTGCGCACTTACACCAAAGAGCTCAAAGCAGTCATTGGCAGAGCGACAGTGAAGGTATTGTATGATGGAGCTGTGCATGATTTATCACTATGGATTGTACCAGGCGATGGCCCAACACTGTATGGCAGAAGCTGGCTAAGAAAGATCCGATGGTACTGGGACGACATCAAAGCGCTGTCTTCGGTGGATGACGCCTCGTGCGCTCAAATGCCAAACAAATTTCCGTCGCGATTTGAGCTAGGCATTGGCAACTTCACAGGTGCCAAAGTGCAGATCCATCTAGTCCCTGATGCATGGCCCGTTCATTACAAGACCTGAGCGGTTCCATATATGATGCGGGAGAAAATCGAGATTGAACTGGACAGACTTCAACGAGAGGGAATTATATCGCCAGTCGAGTTCAACGTGTGGGCCAGTCCAGTTGTTCCAGTGTTCAAAAGCGATGGCACGGTCAGAATCTGTGGAGACTACAAAGTAACGATCAACCAAGTCTCGTTACAGGACCAGTACCCACTACCCAAAGCGGAGGACCTGTTCGCAACGTTAGCAGGGGGGAAGTCATTCACCAAGCTGGATCTAACCTCTGCTTACATGACACAGGAGCTGGCTGAATCTTTGAAAAGATTGATGTGCATCAACATGCACAAAGGACTGTTCATATACCACAGATGCCCTTTTGGGATTCGCTCGGCTGCTGCCATCTTCCAGAGGAACATGGAGAGTCTGCTGAAATAGGTTCCGCGCACCATTGTGTTTCAAGACGACATCCTGATCACTGGCCGTGACACCACTGAACACTTGCACAACCTGGAAGAGGTTCTAAAGCGACTGGACAGAGTGAGACTCAGGCTGAAATGCTCCAAGTATGTTTTCCCGGTGCCAGAGGTCGAAATTTTGGGGAGAAAGATTGCAGCAGATGGCATCAAACCCATGGACTGTAAGATGGAGGCCATCAAGAATGCATCCAGACCACAGAATGTGGCGGAGCTGCGTTCGTTCCTGGGACTCCTCAACTATTTTGGTAACTTTCTACTCGGGCTGAACACTTTGCGGGAACCTTTGCATTTATTTCTACGTAAGGGTGACGACTGGGTTTGGGGAAAGTCTCAAGAGACAGCCTTTAATAAGGCCAGAAACCTGCTATGTTCTAACAAGTTACTTGTATCGTATTACCCATGTAAACGTGTAGTACTCGCTTGTGATGCATCTTCGTACGGGGTCGGTTGTGTGTTACAGCAAGCCAATGTGTCAGGCAAACTGCAACCGGTTGCATATGCGTCCAGAAGTTTATCTAAGGCTGAAAGAGCCTACAGTATGGTTGAGAAAGAAGCATTAGCATGCGTATACGGGCATAAGAAAATGCACCAATACCTATTTGGACTCCGGTTCGAGCTCAAAACCAACCACAAACCGCTCATTTCACCGTTTTCAGAAAGCAAAGGGATTAACACCAGTGCTTCGTCCCGCTTCCAAAGATGGGCACTAACATTATCTGTATATGACTAAGTAATCTGCCACAGACCAGGCACTGAGCACTGTGTTGCTGCCCTCAGTCGGCTACCATTGCCCACTACCGGGGTGGAAATTATGACCCGCAATGGCATCAAACATGTCAGGTCTGCCCCATTTAAGCCCACATTCAACAGTCAAGCAGAACGAACAGTCCAAACTATCAAGCAAAGCTTGAAATGCGTGATGGACGGTTCCCTACAGACCCATTATCTCGGGTTCTGCTCAGCTACTGGACGTGACCCCACTCACTTACTGGGGTTCCCCCAGCAGAATTGTTAATGAAGAGAGCACTCAAAACCAGACTATTCTTAGTCTACCCAGATCTCAATGATCATGTAGAAACCCGGCGTCACCGGCATAACATGTACTATGATCGCGCAGCTGTATCGCGTGACATTGAGGTTAATGACCCTGTATTTGTTATTAATTACGGTCATGGTCCCAAATGGATTGCTGGCACTGTTTTAGCCAAGGAGGGGAATCGATTGTTTGTTGTCAAACTTCTGAATGGACAAACGTGCAGCAAGCATTTAGATCAGACCAGACTGTGATTCACTGACAACCAAGAACAGTTTGAAGAGAACATTACCATCATTGATCCACCAACATACACCCAACCAGCAATTAACCTCGCTGTCAATCATGAGGATGAACCCACCATGCCCAACAGTCCGATCAGACCAGCCGCGCTGCAATGCAGCAATGATCCAAACAACTCACCCATGCCAGGACTTCAACTCAGGCGATCAACCCGGCAATGAAGAAGAGCCCCTGATCGCCTCAACTTGTAAATAACTTGTATCTAAGGCTTTTGCCTGGGGGGTGGGGGGGCGGCGGGGGTAAAGTGATGTTATGTATGTAAACTTTGTAACTTAACTATGTAAGACTTGCCACAAGGGGGCGCACCTGTTGCCGCAAGCAAGTATAAAAGGTTGTCTGCCATGCTGCTCCTTCACTCTGGAGTTTGATTAAAGAAACGAAGGTCACATCAGTTTGACCTTACAGCATACAGTCTTGTGGAGTTATTCTGAACACAACAATATCAATACCCCTCGTTCCAGGATAGACTGCCTATTTGTTCAAGGAAGATAAATACTGAGAGCTGATGCTTTCAATGATCAAAAATCTAATTAACAATTCATAGCTATATTAAACTTTAAAACAAATTACTTTTCTGTAAAAATCTGCCATATAAATTATCTTGCTACAGCTGAGCCATTGCAAAATGTCAAAGCATCCAACAGATTATAAAATGTAAAACAGCTTGAAAATAACAATTTTAACAGCATACAAAGTGCCTCTTGGTCATTGTCCGACTAATTGCCTTTCCATTGATTGCCCCCTTGCTGTGTAATTGCAGTTAATTGTAACACTGATGCCATTGAACTTCAAATAATAGGAGTAAAATAATGCAATCTATCACAGCTGCAGTAAAAAAGAGCAGTTGCATGGAAATGTTCTGCAGAACTGGTTGGAAAGTAGTTCAAATTTAAATTCCTGAACATTAACATCGTAACATTTGAAAGCAAAACTATGTTCGAAGGCTTGTTTGCAATTAAAATAAAACTGTTAAGATAAAATGCTTCTGCGACAAGTACTTATTACAGATGAAATAACAGGATTAGTCACATACAAAAGAATAATGGATCTAAATCGGGCCATTCATTCCCCCACTGACACCTGGCACATACCCCACCTTGCTCCGTGGTTTATCAAATGACAGCTTAAATTCTTTCTGGCACTGTGCAACCTTGCTGATTTACATTTTCTTCCCCTTCCCAGATAATTGATCATACTATCGCTGCCCAAGACAGGAAATCAATATCAAAAATATGTTTAGATACAAAAATATTTTAAAAATTCACATGTATGGAATTTTTATACCTCTCAGGTAATATATCACTTCTTAACCTTTGCCATTGATATTCGAGCGCTGTTCTTAAGAAGTAATTCTTGTACATAAATAACAGTTGAACCACAATGCAGCAAAATTAAAATATTTCTCATGTTCAGCAGTTAGAGCAACAAATTGGATTGCAACTGAATTTGAAAGTTTTGTTTGAACTCTGGCTAAATCTTCTAAAATACACAATCTAACATAACCTCTGTTGAGTTTACATACATAATTGCTTTCACTACATTTACTCTGAGAAACGAAAAGCAGACTATTAATAAAAAAGTACTGATAAAGACAATCATTATACGGACCGACCAATCTACATCCCTCTCGTACATTATTGCATCGTATTGTGGTTCATAATTTCAGTTAATCACTTAATATAATAGATAAATTAACAATGAAGACGGAACACCTTATCCAATGGCTGAGCTAGTAAAGGCACTATCGGTTGTATTAACACTGTATATAAAGCAAGAACAAACTTATATTTATATACCGTCTTTCACAATCTCAGGATTTCCTAAAGCGCTTCACAGCCAATGAAGTACTTTTAACGTGTAGTCGTTGTTGTAATGTAGGAAAACGCGGGAGCCAGTTTGTGCACAAGGTCACACAAACAGCAGTGAGATAAATGATCAATCACTTTTTAGTGATCTTGGTTAAGGTATGATTATTTCCCAGGATACCAGGAGAACGCTCTCGCTTGTTTTTGAATAATGCTGTGGGATTTTTATGTCCACCTGAGAGGGCGGGTAGGATCCCGGCTTAACGTCTCATCTAAAAGATGGTACCTCTGACAGTATAGCACTCCCTCAGTACTGCAACAAAGTGACCGTCTAGATTATATGCTCAATGCTCTGGTATCGGGCTTGCTCCCACCATCTTCAGACTCAGAGATGAATGTGCTACTACAAAGCCAAAGCTGATCTAGGTTATTTGCTTGATTACTTTCGTGTTCCAGGGATACTTAGCAAGAATATTCTTCGCATATAATTCTTAGGCTGAATAAGCCTCTTTATAAAGAATACATTTATGAATCAATAGATAGTCTCAGTGCTTTCTCTCCGTCCTTGTTGTGCGAAGGGAGTAGGGGATGCACAAGAGGCTAGAGTTAGAGGAACACAGAGTTCTCAGAGGATAGTAAATCTTGAGAAGATAATAGAGATAAGGAGGGATAAGGCTATGATGAGATTTAAACATGAACATTTTAAATTTGAGGAGTTGGAGGACAAGGAAACGATGCAGGTCAGCGAGCGCAAAGGTAATGGGTGAGCAGGATTTGGTGTGGGATCGGATATGGGCAGAAGAGTTTTGGATGAGCTTGTTCATGAAGGGTGGAGGGTGGAAGGCCAGGAAAGAGAGCATTGAAATAGTCAAGTAGCACTGAGGGAACGCTGGACTGTTGAAGGTGCCGTGTTTCAGCTGAGACGTTAAGCCAAGACCCTGCAAGGTAATCCATTGGCTGTGAAGGATGTCCCAAAGCGCTTCACTTAATTAGTTTTGAAGCATAGTCATGTTTCTACATAGGCAAATTAGATAAATGAGATAAGTAATTAGCTAATCTCTGTTATTGGTGTTGGTTTCAGGGCAAGTGTGGGCCAAGCCACTGGGAGAATTCTCCTGTTCTTCTTCAAATAGTGTCTGGGGAATAGTGTCTTGATTTAGCATCTCATTCAAAAGATGGCACCTTCAACAATGGAGGACCTTGCAATGAAGCGGGGGCGGGGGGGGGCGGGGCAAACTGCAGGTGAGGCCTGGAGGAGCAGGACTGCCACTCTGGGCTCCACAGGAAAAGGCAAAAAAAAGGACTTACAGTTTTGTGCCTCTTTTGACCAGACTCCTCTTCCCACTAGGTTGGCCTGGCGAGAAAGACACAACATTTCCTGCTCAAAATAGCAGTGGGGCCTTATCTGCTTAATTAAAGGACACCTTTAATTTATCCTCTTTCCTCCTCAGAAGAACAGGTTAAAACCATAACCTGTGGGATAGATGGGGACGTCGGTGGGTGAGTCCCATGGCTAATTTTAACTACCTGCCTGCACAGTTTCTGATGGGCCAGCGGGATTAGAATCAACCCCAATATAGCACTACTCAGTTTACCAACATCGCTAAATATCCAGAGTCTTCAATATTGCTTCTTACACTGCCTTAGTGATTGAACTACTCCTATCTTTTAAGAAATAGATATACTGTAGCTGTCCAACTAAGTCACTGAGATTGCAAAAGTATTTGGCAACTCAACAGAAATCAACAGAGATGCAGCCACACAGTTTAATTTGAGTCTGGTGCTTTTGATCGGAGATAAAAAAAAAGTAATCTCTCCGGTAAGCATGTATACCGTGACCCAAAATGCTAAGTGGTCTGAATTGGAAAAGCAGTTGCTTAGCAACCAACTTCTCCAGTGAGTCAGTGAACAAGTTTGTGAAAAAATGAAAATAAATTATTTGGGGGAGGCCTACAGTGTGCACAGATAATGTGGTAAATAGTGCCACCTGACTTTGAGAAGAAATACACAATTTACATGAATTTTTGAAATGTAAAAATTGATCAGCCCAGAAAATATCTCACAAAATATAGATAAGGTTCTTACGAGCTCTGATGCACACAAAATGGAACTTCTAAAAGTGAAGTCAGGAGCCAATTTCTATGATTATAAATGGCCACGCTTGTGAATGCATGACAGAACCAAGTTCCCGTTAATTCCTTAAAAACGAAAGAAAAAATTGCACATTATAAAAAGTTATCCAACGATCGGGCAACAACAACCACTTGCATTTATATAGCAGCTTTAATGTAAAAAAAAATGTCCCAGGGTGCTTAAAGCATACAAAGTATACCATATAGCAGGCTGATGACTTCCACAGTAAGGATAGCCATATAATTCACAAGCAAAGAAGCTTCATACACAAGTGGAATAAATAGAATCTAGCAATTTCAGAAATATTGCTTTCCTACAAGTATGAAATAACGGCCCACCTTTATTTGGAACATCATCCATTCCTTCACTCGTGCTGTGTGCCAAAGAACATTTCCATATATGAGCACTCATTTCCTATGAATTGGAGTGTGATGTTATATGCACAATATCTGCTGATGTAGCAATGCCGAGGGGTCAAACAGAACCCTTATTATTGTACTTTTCTCATTAAATTGACATGAGTCCTCGGGGTGAAATTGGTGTTCAGTGGTAGCCCCAATTCTTACCACATATCCCTGCATTTTTTTTCCTTCAAGTAGTTATCCAATTCCCTTTTGAAGGATACTATTGATTCTGTATCCATCACCCTATCAAGCAGTGCATTCCAAAGTCTAATCACTCATTGCTTAAAACAGTTTTCCCTCATGTCGCCTCTGGCTCTTTTGCCAATCACTCAAATCTGTGCCCTCTAATTATCAATCTTTCAGTCATTGGAAACAATTTCTCTTTATTTACTCTATCTAAATCCTTCATGATTTTAATCACCTCTATCAAATCTCCTCTTAGCTTTCTCTGGTCCAAGGAGAACAACACCAACTTCTCTAGTCTATCCATGTAACTATAATCCTTCATCCCTGGAACCATTCTCGTAAATCTTTTCTGTACCCTCTCCAAAGCCTTCACATCCTTCCGAAAGTGTGGTGCCCAGAAATGGACACAATAGGGGCTGGGCCCAAACTAATGTTTTATTTCGGTTTAGAAGGTAGAAATTTTATACAGAAATCTGGAATTCTTTCTTCCAAAAAGCTGTGGATGCTTTGTCAATTGAAACTTTCAAGATTGACATGGATAAGAGTTTTGTTCGGTAATGGTATCAAGGGATATGGAGCAAAGGCAGGTAAATGGAGCTCAGGTAGTGATCAGCCATGATCTAATTGAGTGACAGAACGGATAAGATGAGATAAGTACATTTAAAATAAAAAGAGGGGCTAAATTAAATAAACTAATCAAACTCAAAGAGGATAAAACCCCTAGTTCGGATGGATTGCATCCATGCATTTTAAAATAATCTATGGAAGAGATAACAGAGGCATTACTACACATATTTAATAATTCATTAGAAAAAGGTGTAGTACCAGAGGACTGGCGGATAGCTAACGTAATATTTATATTTAAGAAGGGGGATAGAACATGTCCAGAGAATTATAGACAAGTCAGCTTAACATAAATGGTAGGAAAAATAATGGAATCCCTACTATAGGAGAAAATAGAAGAACATCTAGAAACCAAAAATATAATAATGGATGGATTTCAGTATGGATTTTAAAAGGGAAAGTCTTGCTTGATCAACCTCATTGAATTTTTTGAAGAGGTAACAGAGAGAGTAGAATGTTAATGCAGTACATGTAATTTATCTAGACTTTCAAAAAGCCTTCGTTAAGGTACCCCATAATAGACTGAGGTCAGACAATGCAGATTCAGGGGAAAAGTAGGGAAGTTATGCTAAACCTGCATCGAACCTTGGTTAGACCACACTTAGAGTACTGTGTACCATTTGGGTTGCCATGTTATAAAAAGGATATAGAGGCACTTGAGAGAGTGCACTTGAGAGTGTACAGAGAAGATTTACAAGGATAATACCAGAATTGCGAGGGTATACTTATCAGAAAAGGTTGAACAAGTTGGGTCTCTTTTCTCTTGTAAAAAGGCAGAGGGGTGACTTAATAGAGGTCTTTAAAATTATGAAAGGTTTTGATAGAGTGGATACAGAGAGAATGTTTTCACTTGTGGGGAAGAGCATAACTAGAGGCCATCAATATAAGATAGTCACCAAGAAATCCAATAGGGAATTCAGAAGAAAGTTTTTTTTAAACAGTGGTGAGAATATGGAACTCTGCTACCACAGGGAGTGGTTGAAGCGAATATTATAGATGCATTTAAGGGGAGGCTAGACAAGCATATGAGAGAGAAGAGAATACAGGGTTATGCTGATAGATTTAGATGAGGAAAAACAGGAGGAGGCTCGAATGGAGCATAAACGCTGGCATGGACTGGTTGGGCCGAATGACCTGTTTCTGTATCGTATATCCTATGTAACAGGCTCAAGGGGCTGAATGGCCTACTCATGTTCTTATCTTCTTATGTTCCTATGAGTCTCACTATAGATGCTAGACACAAATCCAATTGTAGTTGGTACCAAGCCCTCCACCTTTAATTGCTATTTTCAGGACAAAGACCCTGTGAATAGCCCTTCCACAATGATAATTTCCTGCGACCTATAAAAATGTGGAATGTACTCTAACCCAGAAAAAATAAACCTGGAGTAAACCAAATTTAAAGTGGCTGGCCACATTTTTATTGTATTAATATATAGAGATTTTCTTACGATTTGAAAACTAAGAGGTTCTTATTTATCACAATCACACTGGGAGTAATATGCTTCGTGCAATTGAGATGGAGTCATCAGATAAAGTTAGGTACCATCAACAAATAAGTCATATTAAGTTGCTTAGTTTTGGATTTGATGCAAGTTTATAAAGAGGGCACGCTGAAAACTGTTGAATTGAACAATCACAACATCAGCAAGGAGACTAATGAGTTGAACTAAACTCTTCCAGCTGCGAGATATCATAACAAATATGTTTTCAAACTTGCAGTAACAAATCCATGGGAACCATAGATGGCGAATGGCTTCTCTAACTTGTATTTAATGTGGCAGAATGTGAAAACAACACTGGATGAAGATGTTGAGTGGATAGCTGGTGCGTGAGATTCTTTAACTCCATCAGCTGCTCTGAGGGAACTGACACAAGCCGGAATAATTGAAGTCCCTGAAAACCAAGCTGCATTAGAAAGACACTTTTTCCCAAAATTTATAGGATGCTGATAATTATCCTGAAGGGATGAAATGCTTCAGCGGCAGTTCTGATAAAGATACATCTGCTGGATGTGTACTGCATCATTAACCACACTTAAGTCTTGAACTCTGTCAAATTTGATTTTGCTGTCATTATCACATATCCTATAAGGCATGAAGTACATTTTTATTTTCTAGCATTCATAAGAACATAAGAAATAGGAGCAGGAGTAGGCCATACAGCCCCTCGAGCCTGCTCCGCCATTCAATAAAATCATGGCTGATCTGATCATGGACTCAGCTCCACTGCCCCGCCCGCTTCCCATAAACCCTTATCCCCCCATCGCTCAAGAAACTGTCTATTTCGTCTTAAATTTATTTGATGTCCCAGCTTCCACAGCTCTCTGAGGCAGTGAATTCTACAGATTCACAATCCTCTGAGAGAAGAAATTTCTCCTCATCTAAGTTCTAAATGGGGGACCCCTTATTCTAAGATCATGCCCTCTAGTTCTAATCTCCCCCACCAGTGGAAACATCCTCTCTGCATCCACCTTATCAAGCCCCCTCATTATCTTATACGTTTCTATAAGATCACCTCTCATTCTTCTGAATTCTAGTGAGTAGAGGCCCAACCTACTCAACCTTTCCTCATAAGTCAACCCCTTCATCCCTGGGATCAACCTAGTGAACCTTCTCTGATCTGCCTCCAAAGCAAGTATATCCTTTCGTAAATATAGAAACCAAAACTGCATGCAGTATTCCAGGTGTGGCCTCATCAATATCCTGTACAGCTGTAACAAGACTTCCCTGCTTTTATATTCCATCCCCTTTGCAATAAAGGCCAAGATTCCATTGGCCTTCCTGATCAATTGCTATACCTGCATACTAGCCTTTTGTGTTTCATGCACAAGTACACCCAGGTCTCGCTGTACTGCAGCACTTGACAATCTTTCTCCATTTAAATACCAATTGCTAGAAAGACAGGCACACTAAATATTCCTAAATTTCCATGATTCTAAATCCTGAAATGATCAGTTTTATCCCTAACTGAAGCCAACTATGGCATGCATCCCCAAAACAAAATTACGTCCCAAATTCAGGCTGGCCTTGATGTGAGATACTCTACTCATGTACAAACATTTATTCAAAATGCATTGCAGATAGATGCAATGAGCAACAGCAGCACTGGCAGTATCAAAAGAGGGGTTTAAAAAAAATGGGATTTTTGGTAAAGATTCCTTTCCATCCCCATCCCGCCACCACACCCCTCCCCTCCCACCGTCCATCCAGCATGGCCGATACCTCCAGCGCAGTAAAATAGTTTCTTACAAACTACTTACAGTCCTTGCATAAGATTTAAAGTGAAGCATTTACTAAGAAAGCTCAACTAATAAGGCAACAAAATATTGTTGCACAGCTGACTATATACTGTAAAACGGTGTATATTTTGAAATCTAACTAACAGATGAGTGGGTTGGGTGTAAAATGCATGCGTGACTGCAAAATCAAAATTCTAGCTGGCTTTGCATGCATGTCATTCATTGGTTTATTTGCAGTAAGTGAGGTAATGTGTATTTTTGACAAAATCTGTTAAATTCATACAACCTAGCAGTACTGTATTTATGTCAGTACAGAATTAGAAGCAAAAGTTCCGCACTTAAAAATTCAGCAAACAAAAATAAAGAGACAACTCTCAGTTAGTGTCCTAAAACAAACATGTTTCTGCTTATCAGTGCTGTGCCCTTCGTGGAGTCTTTCCGTCCCGTTCATGCCCTGCTCCCGCCCCACTGAGCAATATTTTGCACTCCACTTGCTCTCGGTGGCGGGGCGGGACTTCCGCGCAGGAACTCCCGTCTCGCGGCTGTTACCGCCCCCAAACGGGGTGGTATGCAATTTTGAGGCCTTAATCTATCTTTGAAGGGAAAAATGATTTGTGCTGATCCCACTGTTGCTTTTGTCCTGGATTTCTGGGTCCACAGATGGCAGGAATTCAGAGATCAGCACAGCACTGCCGCTACACAAAATGCATCACTGATATTACCCCCCATGTAAAAATATATATAGCCTTTAAAATGGATCTAATTTGGTAACAGAGCTTTCCACAGACAGGTATTTTTAATTCCTATGCAAGTACAAAGACACTCCTGTTTCAAAGATGTTTATCTCGCGCCAAACAGAATAAACTTGGTCAGCATTATTACATTGCACCGACTGGCCTTCTCACTAATTAACATTTCTCTAAACTGGTGAATAGTATTAATTGTCTGGAACAACTAACAATGTCCTATTCACTCATTCACTAATTCTGACTAGCTTGATTAATTTAAGGACTGCAATTACTTTCCATTACACGCACCCCCAACTCATTTTGTTCTGGGACACCGAGAGAGCATTCAATTTGCTTCGAGCATAAGCATCCCTTCATCTGATTAATTCAAAGAGGTCTTTGAGTAAGCCCACTGAACTTTTTTGCTTGTGGGTAACCATTAAAAGTCATCATTCAACTGCTAACCACTTCTTTTAGTACACTACGATAAAAAAAATTACAAGATCAGCGAATTTGATAGTCCTGATTGAGGACTCCAGCTTCGCAAACAATTGCTGTGGCATACCAATGAATCCACTGCACACTGCAAATTGCAGGTCTTCATTTCCTATTGATTTCAGAAAACAGAGTTCTTACAAAGCAACACTTGTCTGTGTTTTCAGAGCTTTTTATCCTCTACTTTGAATCTGTGTAGCAAGATATGGTAGCATCTTTACAGTAACCACACTTACATAAGACATAAGAACATAAGAAATAGGAGCAGGAGTAGACTATTCAATAAGATCATGGCTGTTCTGATCCTGGCCTTACCTCCACTTCCCTGCCCGTTCCCCATAACCCTTGATTTCCTTATCTTTCAAAAATCTGTCTATCTCCACCTTAAATATATTCAATGACCCAACCTCCACAGCTCCCTGGGGATGAGAATTCCAAAGATTCACAACCCTCAGAGAAGAAATTCCTATTTCCGTTTTAAATGGGCAACTCCTTATTCTGAAATTATGCCTGCTAGTTCTACATTCCCCCACTAGGAGAAACATCCTCTCTGCATCTACCATGTCAAGCCCCTTCAGAATCGTATATCTTTCAATAAGATCCCCTCTCTTCTAAATTCCAATGAGTATCATCATCATAGGTGGTCCCTCGAATGAGGATGACTGCTTCCACGAGTTCACAGGTGTTTCAATGAAGGACCCGATGTTCCAGTTCTGAACTCCAATTGAGGGGGTGGAAGATGCCTGTGCGTGAATTTTTTTAACATGTGGTGACCGTTGCACACCAGAGTTAGGTCTTTATCCAGTGGCAAGGGTTAATCAGTACGACTGGAGACTTGCTCTGCTGCACGGACCTAGTGCGCACACATATCGCAGTGTGGGCTGGCCCATGCTGCCCCTGGGCCCTCAGTTCTTCTGGGCCCCGTACCCTCATTTGCCGCACCTCCACCACAATCTCTCGCCGCTCCTCCGTCACAAACATTCATCGCATCTCCACCACGATCTCTCGCCACTCCTCCGCCAAACATTTGCCTCAACTCCCCCAAACATTCACATCACCTCCCCCACGATCTCACACCGCTCCTCCGCCATGATCTCTCACTGCTCCTCCACCACAAAAACAATCACCATACCTTCGCCACGATCTCTCACCGCTCCTACACCACGATCTCTTGCCACACCTACATCACAAACTCTTGCCGTTCATCCGCCCCGACCTTCCCACTCCTCTACATCTGGCCCCCTCCCCCGCCGATGTTCCTGCCCACGCTCCAAAACGGCGACCAGGGTTTTGATGACGTCACCCAGTATAGGTCCAACTTGCTCAACCTTTCTTCATCTCAGGAATCAACTTCGTGAACCTTCTCTGTACTGCTTCCAATGCAAGTATATCTCGCCTTAAATAAGGAGACCAAAACTGAACAAAGTACTCCTGATGTGGTCTCACCCATGCCCTGTACAGCTGTAGCAGGACTTCCCGACTTTTATACACTATCCCCCTTGCAATTAAGGCCAACATGCCATTTGCCTTCCTAATTACTTACTGTACCTGCATGCTAACTTTTTGTGTTTCATGTACAAAGACCCCTAGATCCCTTTGTACCTCAGCATTTTGTAATCTCTCCTTTAAATAATAATTAGCTTTTTTATTTTTCCTACCAAAGTGGATAACCTCACGTTTTCCTAAATTATACTCCATCATTATACTCCATTTGCCAGATTTTTGCCCACTCACTTAGCCTATCTATGTCCCTTTGCAGATTCTTTGCGTCCTCCTCACAATTTGCTTTCCCATCCATTTTTGATATCATCAGCAAACTTGGCTACATTACAATCGGTCCCTTCATCCAAGTCATTAATATATATTGTAAATAGTTGAGTCCCCAGCACCGATCCCTGCGGCACCCCACTAGTCAATATTTACCAACAAGAAAATGACCCATTTATCCCGACTCTCTGTTTTCTGTTCGTTAGCCAGTCATCTATCCATGCTAATATATTATCCCCAACCCCGTGACCTTTTATCTTGTGTAGTAACCTCTTATGAGGCACCTTATCAAATGCCTTCTTGAAATCCAAATACACCACATCCACTGGTTCCCCCTTATCCACCCTGCTCATTACATCCCCAAAGAACTCCAGCAAATTTGTCAAACATGATTTCCCTTTCATAAAACCATGCTGACTCTGCTTGATTGAATCATGCTTTTCCAAATGTCCCACTACTTCTTCCCTAATAATGGACTCTAACATTTTCCCAAGATGTTAGGCTAATTGATCTACAGTGTCTGCCTCCTTTTTTAAATAGGGACGTTACATTTGCGGTTTTCCAATCTGCTGGGACCGCCCCAGAATCCAAGGAATTTTGGTAGATCACAACCAATGCATCCACTGTCTCTGCAGCCACTTCTCTTAAGACCCTAGTACTATGCTCATAATAAAGGATGAAACTGAGTACTGTGTACAATGAGCAAGTGTGACCTTAGCTCCTTTAATAAGACTCCAGAATGCAGGTACCTAGTGGGTGGCCTGCTAATATACCATGCTCTCAAGGGATGCTGGGATCCCTTTTTACTCATTATAGACTGACTTGCACCTGTGCCCAGTTCCATAGATACTGGAATACCGTTCAGTTCAACTTTCAACATTATTGGTGGACATTTTGTAGTGAATGTGTGTACCCTGTACATTTCTGCCTCCTCAGTACGAGTCTCCAATTCAGCCTTATCCACAGTGGATCGATCTTCCTCTGCAGTATGGTGGTTTGCAGGGTTTGCAGGGTTTGCAGCTCGCCTGCACATTCGCTGGAGGTGTCCCATTATTCTACAACCATTGCACGCATAGTGTTTGAAGCGACTCTGATGGGACCGATGATCACCTCCACACGCTAACGCCAGGTGTTAACTGCCTCGTATTAATGATTGATGGCGGACTCTGGGTCATCTGAGGTCGGGCAGCAGCGGCCGGCGTGTATGTTCTGCCATGTATGTTCCTGCTCGAAACCGATGTTACTTTATGCACAGTACTGGCCGAAACTTCATTACTCTGCAAAATCTGTTTGGTGTTGTCGCTGGTGGACATAAATGCCTGGGCTATCGTTATGGTTTTACTTAGGTTCGGAGTTTCTACAGTCAACAGTTTGCGAAGGATTGCCTCATGGCCAATGCCCAGTACAAAAAAGTCTCTAAGCATTTGTTCTAGGGATCCCTCAAATTCACAATGTCCTGCAAGGCGCCTTAGTTCAACGAATAGCTCGCCACTTCCTGGCCCTCCGATCGTTGACACGTGTAGAACCAATATCTCGCCATCAAAACGCTTTCCTTAGGATTTAGGTGTGCCCGGATCAGTGTACACAATTCTTCACAGGATTTCTCTGTTGGTTTTACTGGAGCTAGAAGGTTCTTCATGAGGCCATAGGTTGCTGCCCCACAGACAGTTAGGACGATTACCTTTCGTTTGGTAGTGTTCTCGTCCCCTTCCAGCTCGTTGGCCACGAAGTATTGGTTGAGTCTTTCCACGAAGGCCTTCCAATCGTCCCCTTCTGAGAACTTCTCCAGGATACCAACTGTTCATTGCATTTTCGCGCGGTTGTTCGTTACCTCGTCGCCAATTACTATGCTCATAATAAAGTACTGTGTACAATGAGCAAGTGTGACCTTAGCTCCTTTAATAAGACTCCAGAGTGCAGGTACCTCGTGGGTGGCCTGCTTATATGCCAGGATCCCTTGGGACTCCAACAGGTAGGCTCTCTGGTGCTGTGTGAAACAGGTTACAAGGGGTTAAATACATAACACCTAGGATGTAAGGCATCAGGACCGGGGGACTTGTCCGCCTTTAGTCCCATTATTTTACCCCGTACTACTTCATTAGTGATACTGATTGTATTAAGTTCCTCCCTGCCTATAGCCCCTTGATTATCCACTATTGGGATGTTTTTAGTGTCTTCGACCGTGAAGACCGATACAAAATATTTGTTCAACATCTCTGCCATTTCCCTGTTCTCCATTATTAATTCCCCAGTCTCATCCTCTAAGGGACCAACTTTAGCTTCTCTCTTCCTTTTTATATACCTGTAGAAGCTCTTACTATCTGTTTTTATATTTCTTGCTAGTTTACTCTCATAATTTATCTTCACTGTCTTTATTTTTCTTTAGTCATCCTTTGCTGGTCTTTAAAAATTTCCCAATGCTCTGGCCTCCCACTAACCGTGGCCATTTTGTATGCCTTTTCAATTTGATACCAGCCTTTACTTCCGTAGTTAGCCACGGATGGTTCTCCCTTCTGTTAAAAGTCTTTCCTTCTCACTGGAATATATTTTTGTTGAGAGTTATGAAATATCTACTTAAATGTCTGCCACTGCTTATCAACCGTCTTACACGGATGTGTCTTTAGGTCTTGGAGACCTTTGCTAATTGTAGATTTTTAGTAAGCCAAAATTTGGTACAAGACCAGGGTGCCGAAATTCAGCTTCCCGATAAGGCCTGTTATAGCCAGACAGTGGTGGCCACGTAGCGGTGTCGAATGGCTGCCACTTGCGAAATTCACCTTGGTTGTTTTTCCGGTGATGCCCACTTTCGTCCCGCTGCTGCCAAACCCCCCATTGTCATCAAAGCACGCACCGCCGATCTCCGGCCCTGAAGCAAAATTGACCAAAATGGTTGTGCGGCCACCATTAAAGGGGATGGTGCACTGTCCCGGCTACCATCTTAATTTTTTATTGTCGGCCGACTTCCAGGTCGGCCTGACAATTATGCCCCCAGGTCTGGCCGGGCCGCCAACAGGCAGCCTGCCACCTCCTCTTGGGTGTCAGACCGCTGGCCCGGCCGAAACCCTCCCTGGTGGCCCATTGGACCTAACTAAAAGAATTGCAGAGCTCGCAGTGACTGTCTCCTTTAAGTGAAGAGGAGAGACGCGGTGACGCGCCAGCATGATGACATCATCAGCACCATGCTGATGACTGACAGGGGCAGACATTCCGCCCGCCCCCACTTCCGCCCCCATTTGACAGATACTCTGCGCCTGCACCCACCTCTGCCCCCATTATAACGGACTTCCGCCCCGCTGGAAAAAAAAGACAAAGAGCTGAATTTCGCGCAAGAGGCCACCACATCTACCGCGGTGGTGAAAACAACTGAAACATGGTAAGTGCGACCCCGTTTCTGGCGGGAGTGAATTTCGGCCCCCATATCTTGCAACTCTGGTCGAACCAAATTTCCAATCCATCGACTGTATCCAGTCCAGATTACTTTCATACGATGAATTCCTACTGTAGAGAACCTCTCATGATATCATGATTACAGTGACATACTAAATTCTGGTCACTATTTTGAGAATACTCGAAACCCATTTTCACATAGTATAACCTCAGATATAAAACTAAATATAGAGATTTTAAGTAAAATAGTTAATGAATCCGGTGTACTTCCTACAAAATGTACGAGTAAATACATTTCAGTCAGTTGTTTTGAATCATACATCTATTTACTCATTTAACTCCACTTAACTAAATCACAATTTTTACAAATGCATCATTAAATTGTCAACTTTGGAGGTAATCTGGTGGTCACTAAACTAGTCAACTACTACACAATGAACTGAGTGCTTCAATTTCAATTTCAGCATCCCCCAGATAAAAAGCTGCATATCTCAACCAGTTTATAGCAACTTACATTTGAGGTTAAGAATTACTCATGCATTTGGTATTAAAAAAGTAATTGATGAAATTATTATGTGAATCTTACAGGCACAATATTTCAATTTAACCAGGCAGCATTCTCATTATACTTATCACCTGTCTTTACAATACATGACTGATCTAATAATTCCTAAAAGTAAATTAACATTTCAGACCTTAAGCTGTATTAAGAAACTGTCAGTGGGATCAGGGCTAGCATGATGAGCTATGGGTTTGAATCTAGCACAAATTAATGGCATGAAAGTCTCCAACAGTGAGATCCCTCACAATTCAATAGCACAAGAGCACACTAAAATATATATATATTGTTTTTTTTAAAAATACATTCTCATGGGCTTGAACACCCGAACAATGTTAGGCTTAAATGTTCCAAGTACATGCCGGGGGCAGTAAAGCGTGACTGCAATTTTCTTATATGCACTGGTAGAGGATGAAGTTCTAGTCAGCAGCACATACTCTGAAAATTACCCACTTAAACTAAATTCCTAATTCTGAGCATTCCTTTTGTGAAGTCGCAAAACACAAAGGGGGTGAAATTGCCCTTTTTTTTTTAGAGGCCCGTTCGTACCTTGGGGGAGGAGGAGACTTGCGGGGGGTGCAGGGCAATTTCACTCCCAAAGTTTTTCCTGGGATTACTTAACAAGGTTGTAATGTGCCATTTCAGCCTTATTTTGGAATAAAAATAGACATTGATCAATATTGAAACTAATTTGAAGGAATAGGTCCACATGATTAGGTTCAGACACAATTTTTGAACTTATTTAAACTAACTGTGAATACACCAACCATGTGTATATTAATACATGTGATCAGCAAGCTGAAGGTGTCAGGTCCTTGCTTCAAAGCCCCACCCCATTGCCACCATATTCAGTTGTTCACCTTAATCGGAAGCAGGAAATTGGAAGGGAGGCACTTCCCTGAGCGGATCAGGGACACTGAATGAGAAACTGAACTTGTACTGCTCATTTAAACTCCCTACAAGGAAGTAGTATTGGTGAAGGAAGAAATGTGCATTCAGTTAAAGAATCCATTACAGAAAAGGAATAATTCAAAAACTAAGCAACGAAAACAAAAATGAGTATCAAAACTGACTGAGTTTTTAAGACTCAAGTTAGCTTATTTATTTATGTGTAATTACCTCAATAATTTTCTTGCTACCTTTCAAGAACAAACTACTGAAGTGTTTCTTCAGTACACTTCCAAACCTTTCCAGAAATCGCATATTAACATTTAGAACAAGTTTGTCAAGAATGATTATTGCGATAATATTCAACAGTACTTCACATTGTTAAATGATTATTTTTCTACTAAGTTGGGACGTTGCTTTGAAATTAGAAATGTGAATATTACTCGGAGCTTTTGTTCATTTAAGTTATTTTTGGATTTTATTTAAGGCAGCCCTGTGGCGCAAATTATTACTGCACCAAAGGGTTACATCACAGAACAGTAGAACAAGATGGCTTTCCTCAAGCTTCCCCAGATAGTAACCTCTTCAGCCATCTGGGGATCGTGCAGGATTGAGGCAAAGGGCTATCCCCAGTGAAGGAGAAAAATAACAAAACAACATGAGGCGAAGTCAACCTGGTGCTACTCCTGCAGACGTTCTAGCAGCTGCTCTTCAACAGGCTGCCTGCCTGCCCTCGTGATCTGGAAACATCTGGCATAGGAGGGGAATATATAGAACTTTATTTTAGGGGGAGGGTGAAGAAGAGCTCGAGATTCAGTTACTCAATACAATCAAGCTGGTAATTCTGAACTTTTCCAATGCATCACAATGCAGTGCTGTTGCAGTAAGAGCAGAGAAGTATTTTTCTTCTATTAGATATGTGCACATATTATGTCACAAATTATTTTCCAAAGGATAAAGACAAATTGAATATTGAATTGAGCCAGGCCAACCAGTGATATTGGACAAGTATAAAAGCAATGGCCCGAGGGATCATCTTTTGGTTTGGTAGGAGGTTGCTGCAAATGTTACTGCAAACTGAAATCATCCTGGATTCACTACAGAACAAAGCTTGTAACCGAAATGGCAGAGTGGCTTTCAGTGAATCAAAATGTCTTCATTTACTTAAATCTTACATCATATCACTTAAGTACCACTCACATTTTCAGATTAAAACTCGAAACCGATGTTGATGTATTTTTCTTCTCCCTACACCACTTCTTTTCTCAATTATGCAAACAATTTCTTGCTACCTTTAATTAGCCATCATAGTTTGTAATGAATGTTACAAAGCTCTGATTTATTCTAATTATGTATAATTTATCTTTTGGAATGTTTTTGTAATTAAACTGATTCATATCTTTATGTGCTCTATTTTCCTATGGCCAAATAGTCTTGCTAATTTAACTTTAATTCAGTCATACTGCACATACATATTTATTACCAATAAAATATTAGAAACTGAAATATTCTCAGCACTGCACGAAACTTGATCGAACTGACTATACAAAGGACTAAGCTCTCCTAAATACTAAACAAATTAAACACACACCAACTAAAATTAAAACTCAAATGACAAACCAACATCACATTCATGCAACCTAATATTCATTATAATTTTAACATGTGGTAGTCATTTGCTATATATTTATGTCAAAACAATTTCAAAAGCAGTTTTAAAGCCGATCCCATTGGTAAGTTGCAAAAGTACAATTCCAACTTACCCAGTTGTAATGTCATCATCGTTCATCGTCTTCCCCAACAAATCGCTGTCACTCATATAGCCAGACATATCAGCACTGATGGACTTCAGATCCACGTCATCAGCATCCAGAGAATCCAAGTCCAAGCGAGAAATGTTACACGATTTACTGGAACTCCGCATGGGCATGGTGTGTGAGTAATGAGAGGTATCTCCTCGAACAAACCAGCCAGAATTTCCTCCAGACTGGCATCCGCTGCCTACAGAAGGTGCATCCCCTGCCTGAAGACGTGGGCTTGCTTGGCCGTATCGCCAGGACAACGGTGAAGATCGATTAGACAGACTTGTGCCACGGCCTCTGGCATTCACTTCAGTGCTTATGTCACTGTCATAGGCTGTATCTAAAGAACTGCAAAGAAAATAATAGGCAAGAAATGAATGCAGATACTTTTTTAAGAAACAAATATAAACACACAAAGGGAGCTGCAACTGAGAATGAAGCTAAGATGTTTACAGCTCTGTCTGATTTACTAATCCACCTGCCATGTGATATGTTTTATTAGTCTGAGCTATTAGATATAACAGAACCGAGAACCTCTTATCTCTGGGATAAAATAACTATTTAATTGCACAAGTCTACTTTCGACAGAACAAGTGACTATAATTCAAAAGTAATCCCTTGCCTGTATAGCATGCTGGGATGTCCCATGGATGGGAAAGGCACTATATAAATGGAAATTATTTCTTCTTTCTATCTAGTTGCTAAGTAAGGAACAGCATTCAGGGTCAGATTTCCTAGTTTGAAGCTATGGCCTGTTCTCCCTTTCTATCAGAATGAAAGATAACATCACATTGAAAGAAAGGAAGGAGGCAAGAAAATGTTGCTGGAAGTATTAAATAAATTGCAATTCATCATGTTTAAATGTCCAGTAGTTATTTTAAAAAGATGGCAGTCCAGTAGATTTGCCATGCATATTTAAAATAAAATAATGATGGAAAAGCATTAATAATTAACACTATCAGTTAATACTGGAATTGCATAGCTGGGCTAAAACATTCCAGGGCCTATTTTGAAACTGCTGAATGTAAAGGCTCTGTGCATAGTTGATGGCAAACTAATTTTTGGCTTCAGTGATTTTATTTTCACAATCTTTGGTAATACAAGCCAAACACTCGGATGCTAGTTGATTTCAAACATTTACTCCTGCAAATAAACAATTTGTGAAAGTTTTATGACATTAAATTGATGGTAAAAATGGAAACTGTAGAAAGGAAACAACAATATAAAACTTTGTGCACTCATTAGAAAATATATGAATGGAAAGAATCTTTTCTGCACAGCTTAGAGTATAGAGTACAGCTTAGAGGAAGAGAATAACCTTTTTCTAACTTCTACCATTACCATTTCAATTAGGCCCATCATCCCTTTTGTCTCTCTAATCTCTTCTGCCTTCCACCCTATCACAGACCTTCTCATTTGTTCTTTCTTCTCCTCCTCCTTTCAGTGCTTGTTAAGAATCTGTTCTTTTTAAACATTCGCCAACTCTGACGAAGGGTCATCGACCCGAAATGTTAACTCTGTTTTTCTCTCCACAGATGCTACCTGACCCACTGAGATTTCCAGCATTTTCTGTTTTTATTTCAGTTCCAGCATCCGCAGTATTTTATTTTTGTAACAGATTTAAGGTGATTGGCAAAAGAACCAAAGTGACGTAAGAAAAACTATTTTACAGAGCCAGTGGTTAGGATCTGGAATGCACTGCCGGAAAGGGTGGTGGAGGCAGACTCAATCACGGTTTTCAAAAGAAGTTGGATAAGTATCTGAAAGAAAAACATGTGCAGGGTTATGGGGAAAGGGCAGGGGAGTGGGACTAACTGAGGTGCTCTTGCAGAGGGCCTGCACGGCCTCGGTCGGCCAAATGGCCTTCTTCCATGCTGTAACCATTCTATGATTCTACGAGTAGACACATCATTGACGCTGTCTATCTGCACTAAGGCATGGAACAATGCAATTTTAAAAAAAAATCATTCGAAAACCGAACAAGAGTGAATCATGTAAATTGGAACAAAACAAAAAAGATCCAAATGAAACAATCGGATCATAAATGGTCCACTATAAAATACCAACAAGGCCAGAGAAAATCGCAGTGCAGGTACTTAAGCATCGGTACAATGATGACGCCAGCACCTCCTCCGAGATTGTTCCAGAATATAGTAAATGTAGGAAATGTTATTTGCAATCAGAAATACCCTATTATTGCTGTAACGTTTACTAAGTCCATCATCACAGGATATGCATGCCATCAAATATATGCAATAAAATCTTACAATCCACAGCTAATAAATTCTTGCGCACTTCTTCATTCATTGCATCCCAAGATAATGTTTCCAAATTTCCGTGAGGGTCCAGTGAAAGTGACTGGAAATAGACAGGGACTTACTCCGTTGACTTCCTGGTTAGCCTTCTAAGATGCTTACAGTCTATTTTTGTGGCTAAAGGTCCTGATTGCTAATCCACCCAACCATGTGATATGCTTTAATAGTTTGATCTATTTGACATGACAGAATAGAGAACCTCAGATGTGAAGGGAAAAAAAGAACTATTTATTCACACAATGTCCTTTTGTGGCCAAATGGCCTGGTTCCCAGCTCTGCCCACTCCTTACAAGGCTATTGATTCCAAGGAAGTGAAGCTGAACATAAGAACATAAGAACATAAGAATTAGGAACAGGATTAGGCCATCCACCCCTCGAGCATGCTCCGCCATTCAACAAGATCATGGCTGATCTGGCCATGGACTCAGCTCCACTTACCCGCCCGCTCTCCATAACCCTTAATTCCCTTATTGCTTAAAAATCTATCTATCTGTGATTTGAATACATTCAATGAGCTAGCCTCAACTGCTTCCTTGGGCAGAAAATTCCACAGATTCACAACCCTCTGGGAGAAGAAATTCCTTCTCAACTCGGTTTTAAATTGGCTCCCCCGTATTTTGAGGCTGTGCCCCCTAGTTCTAGTCTCCCCGACCAGTCGAAACAACCTCTCTGCCTCTATCTTGTCTATCCCTTTCATTATTTTAAATGCTTCTATAAGATCACCCCTCATCCTTCTGAACTCCAATGAGTAAAGACCCAGTCTATTCAATCTATCATCATAAGGTAACCCCCTCATCTCCGGAATCAGCCGAGTGAAACGTCTCTGTACCCCTCCAAAGCTAGTATATCCTTCCTTAAGTAAGGTGACCAAAACTGCACGCAGTACTCTAGGTGTGGCCTCACCAATACCCTGTACAGTTGCAGCAGGACCTCCCTGCTTTTGTACCCCATCCCTCTCACAATGAAGGCCAACATTCCATTCGCCTTCCTGATTACCTGCTACACCTGCAAACTAACTTTTTGGGATTCATGCACAAGGAGCCGAAGGTCAGCCCGGAGGGCGCCGAAAATCTGGAAGCTCCGCTAAGCCTGGCGGAGCTGACCGGTGCCCTCGCCCGGCTCTCGAGGGGAAAATCCCCGGGGCTGGACGGGCTGACCGTGGAGTTCCACAGGGCATTCTGGGACGTCCTGGGGAGCGACTACGCGCGGGTCCTGGGGGAAAGTCTGGCGACCGGGGAGATGCCCCTCTCTTGGCGCAGGGCAGTCATCGTCCTGCTGCCTAAGAAGGGCGATCTCCGCCTCCTTAAGAACTGGCGCCCGGTCTCCCTCCTCAGCACGGACTACAAAATCTTCGCCAGGACGATGTCTGCTCGCCTTGGTGCCGTGCTGGACCACATGATCCACCCCGACCAGTCCTACACGGTCCCGGGCCGGACAATCCACGATAACATCCATCTGGTCCGGGACCTCATCCATTGTTCCCAGGAGGCTGGTCTGTCGGTCGCCTTCCTATCCCTCGACCAAGAGAAGGCGTTCGACAGGGTGGATCACGACTATCTGCTCGGAACTCTGCGCGCTTTCGGGTTCGGGACGCATTTAGTCGCCCGGATCCGACTTTTGTACGCCGCCGCGGAGTGTCTGATTAAGGTTAACGGGTCCTTGACGGCGCCCCTTCGCTTTAGGAGAGGGGTGCGCCAGGGATGCCCCATGTCCGGCCAGTTATACGCCGTTTGCGTGGAGCCTTTCCTGCGCCTCTTGCGGACGAGGTTGACGGGACTGGCTCTGCAAGGGCCGGGCGTGGAGGTCGTCCTCTCGGCTTACGCCGATGACGTGCTCCTCGCGGTAGAGGATCCCGCTGACCTGCGGAGGATGCGTGAGTGCCAGGAGATTTACTCGGCCGCGTCCTCCGCCAGGATCAACTGGGAGAAATGTTCCGGACTCCTGGTGGGTCAGTGGCGGGTGGACTCCCTGCCGGAGGAGCTCAGGCCTTTTGCCTGGAGCACGACCCATCTCCTCTATCTGGGAGTCTACCTTAGCCCCGACGAGGGAGCCTGGCCGGCGAACTGGCAGGAGCTGGAGGCCAAGGTCGCCGCTCGCCTAGGGCGCTGGACAGGACTGCTCCGAGTGCTGTCCTACAGGGGTCGAGCGCTAGTCATAAACCAGCTGGTGGCCGCAATGCTGTGGTACCGGCTGGTCACTTTGACCCCTCCCCCTGCGTTTGTCGCCAAGATACAGAAGAAGCTGGTGGACTTCTTCTGGAACAACAGGAAGCACTGGGTCTCTGCTGCGGTCTTGAGTCTCCCGCTTGAGGAGGGCGGTCAGTCGTTGGTGTGCGTCAGCGTCCAGCTCGCGACTTTCCGTCTTCAGACCCTGCAGAGATACCTTTACGTCGAGCCCCCTCCTAGGTGGTGTGCTCTGGCGAGGTATTTCTTCCGCCAGCAGCGCGACCTCAATTATGACACGCAGCTCCTGTTTGTGAACTTGGGGGGTGCCAGGACCGCCCTCCGGGAGCTGCCTGTCTTTTACAGGGAACTCATCAGGGTCTGGAACAAAGTCTCCACCAAGCGCAGCTCTCCGCCGGCTGGAGTGGCGGCCGTCCTGCAGGAACCGCTGCTCGGGAATCCGTACCTCCACGGCCGAGGTTTTATGTGGCGGTCGGAAGAGAGGGCTGTGGCTGGTGAGGTGACCAGGGTCAGGGACCTGCTCGATGGCGGAGGAGCGGGCTGGATGGCGCCAGACACGCTGGCGCGGCGCCTAAACTCTGCCAACGTCCGCCACGCGGCCGATGCCATCGAGTTGCTAAAAACAGCTCTGGGCCCTGACTCCGTTAGGTGCATCGAGGAGGCTCAAGCACGTGGGGAGATCCCGTCCGAACTGACCCCCGTCCGGACGGAATTCCTCATCGGCGCCAAACCCCGGAACCTCCCTCGGGGGCCGGCGCCTCACAACTTGAGCCGCCTCGGGGAAATCCCCTCCGTGCCTTTCAGTTCCGCGCGGAGGGGTTTCCTGTACGGGCTGCTCCTGCACACCCTCAACTTTGCCATCCTCGCCGGCCGTCCGGACACGCCATGGCGTACCATCTTGCCGTCCGGAGGAGGCGGGGGTCCCCGATGGAGGGCACTCTACGCAGGGGTCCTCCCACTATTCATCGGGGACTTGGCCTGGAGGGTGGTGCACGGAGCAGTGCCGTGCAACAAATTTTTAAGCCGGTTCACGGACTCCCAGGCCGCCTGCAATTTCTGCGGTCTGGAAGAGTCCGTGTTCCATGTTTTTATGGAATGCACAAGGTTGCAGCCCCTGTTTTATTATTTGAAGGGGCTGCTCCTGAAATTCTGGCTGCACTTCAGTCCCACTCTCCTGATCTTTGGGCACCCTGTGCGGAGGGGAGCGGGTAGATCCGAAGGCCTCCTCGTAGGACTGCTCCTGGGCACGGCCAAGGGTGCCATCAGCCGGTCCAGGCAGCGGGCGGTCGAGGGGGTCGTTCAACCTGACTGCCTGCCTCTCTTCCGCTCTTACATCCGGTCCAGGGTGTCCTTGGAGATGGAGCACGCGGTGTCCACCGGTACGCTCGCGGCCTTCCGTGAGAGGTGGGCACCGGAGGGACTGGAGTGCATCATCACGCCCGGCAACCAAATTTTAATTTGATTTTACGCTTTAAAGTTTAATTTGTTTTAATTGCCGGTGCTTTTAGTGTCCCCCTCCCCTTTTATAGGGGGCACTGCAAAAAATTTGATTTTAGCGCCCCAAAAAAAAAACCAAAAAAAGAAAAACACAAAAAAAAACAAAAAAAAGGGGGAAAAAAAAGGGCCTTGTAAATGTCTGGAGTGTCACCCAGGTCGGGTGGCACCGTTTAATGTTTTATGTTTTGCAGGTGAACTCCAAAAAGAGTTTCATGCACAAGGATGCATCATCACGCCCGGCAACCAAATTTTAATTTGATTTTACGTTTTAAAATTTAATTTGTTTTAATTTCCGGTGCTTTTAGTGTCCCCTTCCCTTTTATAGGGGGCACCGGAAAAAATTTGATTTTAGCGCCCCAAAAAAAAAAAGAAAAAAAACGGGCCTTGTAAATGTCTGCTGTGTCATCCAGGGCGGGTGGCACGGTTTAATGTTTTATGTTTTACAGATAAACACTAAAAGAGTTTCATGCACAAGGACCTCTAGGTCCCTCCTCACCACAGCATATTGTAATTTCTCCCCATTCAAATAATATTCCCTTTTACTGTTTTTTTTCCCCAAGGTGGATGACCTCACATTTTCCGACATTGTATTCCATCTGCCAAACCTTAGCCCATTCGCTTAACCTATCTAAATCTCTTTGCAGCCTCTCTGTGTCCTCTACACAACCCGCTTTCCCACTAATCTTTGTGTCATCTGCAAATTTTATTACACTACACTCTGTCCCCTCTTCCAGGTCATCTATGTATATTGTAAACAGTTGTGGTCCCAGCACCGATCCCTGTGGCACACCACTAACCACCGATTTCCAACCCGAAAAGGATCGATTTATCCCAACTCTCTGCTTTCTGTTCGCCAGCCAATTCTCGATCCATGCTAATACATTTCCTCTGACTCCGCGTACCTTTATCTTCTGCAGTAACCTTTTGTGTGGCACCTTATCGAATGCCTTTTGAAAATCTAAATACACCACATCCATCGGTACACCTCTATCCATCATGCTCGTTATATCCTCAAAGAATTCCAGTAAATTAATTCAACATGATTTCCCCTTCATGAATCCATGTTGCGTCTGCTTGATTGCACTATTCCTATCTCGGTGTCCCGCTATTTCTTCCTTAATGATAGCTTCAAGGATTTTCCCCACTACAGATGTCAAACTAACCGGCCTATAGTTACCTGCCTTTTGTCTGCCCCCTTTTTTAACCAGAGGCGTTACATTAGCTGCTTTCCAATCCGCTAGTACCTCCCCAGAGTCCAGAGAATTTTGGTAGATTATAACGAATACATCTGCTATAACTTCCGCCATCTCTTTTAATATCCTGGGATGCATTTCATCAGGACCAGGGGATTTGTCTACCTTGAGTCCCATTAGCCTGTCCAGCACTACCCCCCTAGTGATAGTGATTATCTCAAGGTCCTCCCTTCTCACATTCCCGTGACCAGCAATTTTTGGCATGGTTTTTGTGTCTTCCACTGTGAAGACTGAAGCAAAATAATTATTTAAGGTCTCAGCTATTTCCACATTTCCCATTATTAAATCCCCCTTCTCATCATCTAAGGGACCAACATTTACTTTAGTCACTCTTTTCCGTTTTATATATCGGTATATATGCTGAGGGCAGGAACTCTATGTTGGGAGTTCCTGTTTTCTAACTCAGAAGGGACTGGTTGTATGACCTGAAGGCTGGTACATGAAAGAGGTGAGAGAGATAGAGACCAACCGCAGATATCAGGAATGGTCATCACTGGGGAGGGAGGAGGGGGGGCGGGGGGGGAAGCGTCAGGCCAGGGACAGGGTCTGAACTTCCAATGGTAACTTAAAATTTTTTTTAAATCCCCTTACATAAGTACCAGGGAGGAACTGGATGGATGTCTTGGGGGGCAGGGATACAATCCCCCACCCCTCCCCCCAGTGGGTGGGTGCCAGATTTTCCAAATTGCGGCAGCGGGCACTAGAAATGTGCCAATAATGCGTGGCCATCTATCAGCCCCGTGAATGCAAAGAAGGTGAACATCCACTGACCCCACAAAGCATGGTGAGGGCAGTGCTGGTGGCACTGGTAGCCACTATTCTGACTTAACAGCTGGAATCGCAGCCTGCAGATTTTTGGAGCTTCTATCCTTTGTGTCTTCACAGATGACCCCACTCTATCCTGCACTGACTATGAGCAGAAGATAATCATCATTTCAGAAGATTATGAAGACATCACACATGCAGATTTTTAAATCTCTTGCTTGGAAGAAGGACCAGTATGAATGCCTACAAGATCTGTATTGCTCAGCTCCAAAAGGACGCTGCATCCTCCAGATAGATTTATAAAAGTTGAACGGTTGGCCACAGAAAACCACAAGCCACCCAGCAACCTGAACTGATGGGTGTTGAACCTTCTACATGCCTATCTTATGTCAGTCGATGCCAAAGGAGGACATTGCCATTCTGCATGAGCCTGTTCAAAATATCAACACTGTATTAGCCAGATTCACAGATTTCATGATGGTATTATACTATTATACACTGTTACACATTTGAGGTGGAACCAATTGTTTAATCAACCTGTTCACCACACTAGTGTAAAACTAACAGAACTCCTCAATGCAGATTTGGGATATTACTTTTCAGAGATTACTTGAGTCCTATGAAGTCCAGCACAAAAAGTCACATCATCACTACTGGACTCCCCAAAGGTCACCAAGAAAATTGCTGACAAAGAGCCCTCAATGGAGGATCCTTGAAATAAATGTTTTCCTAATACTTGGCAGCCAGCCCAAGTTTATCTCTAAATAAAACAAAAATAGTTGTGATATATATTAATTATATCATTTACAGTAAATAGATTGTTTATTTTCTATTGACTATACACATTGTCCATTTGCATGAGCAGGTTAAAACCCTGCAGCATCAAGCCCCTTCCTCTTCCAAGATAAATCTCAGAAGATTATTCAACCAGATGTAATTCTTTTATTCTCTGGCTGCTGCTTTAATAAATATATTTACACAGAAGATAGTTTGGAATTTGATCCACCAGGTAGAACATAACATTTGTTCATCAAATATAAACTGTATTTTATTGTCCACCCTGAAATAAATAGAAATTCAAGTTAATACAGCCTTGTTAAAAATGTATTAAAAAATCAGCAGTTTTGATAAGGTACTGCCATGTATTGATAACGAACTGTCATCATACAAAACACTCGGGGCAAAATTGTTCCTTTTTATAGCCCCGTTAGCACAATGGCGTTTTCACCCGGGGGGGCGCCAGCGCCTCTGGGGAAATTGCCGCAGAGGTTTGGGGGGCGCTGTCCCATCAGCGTGTCGCCTCGAGCCAGCGTGCAACCGGTGATGACATCATCGTCGTGCGCACTGAACCCTCACCACTCCGCGGCAACCCCTTTGCGCCCCGCAGAGGAAATTGTTCCTCGGGACACTTAAAGGGGAGACCTTTAGCGCCCTGGGCCGCAATTTTCATTTGTTGGCCGACTCTTGTTTCGACCCAACAATGGCAGCCCTCGCGTCAATCGGGTCACCATCGTGAAGCCGGCACTCCGTTTTGGCTGCTGGCCCGGTCAATCGCCTCCCTGATGGCCCAGTTGCGGCTACCAAAGGGCCTGCAGAGTCCCTTAAGCGCTTCCTTTGAGGGGCGCATGGCCCAGTTCCGCGTAGGAGGAGGGACTTCCAGGTCGGGCGCAGGAATCCCAGCTCCAGAAAGTTACTGCGCCCAATTGGGGCGAAGGGTGATTTCAGAGCCCCATTGTTGAAAAGAGAATGGCCCTTATGCTGTGGTCAGCAGTGAAGCAAAGACATTCATCGCTGGCCCCAAAGAAAGCTGCCCACAGAGATCTCGCGATCTATGTGGTGGGAAGTTTGCCTTTTTTGACGTTCAATTGATTGTTGTGCTCTGCCATGGGGAATTTTATGGCAATGCTGCAGTGACGGCAACAAGCTGTATAAACAGCCAATCACATTGAATATTTCTCACAGAAAGGAATCCAGGAAATGAGAAGCTGCTTTCAGCCAGACGTTTTAAAAATGTTACACAGAGCGAAATAAACAGTGATAAATTAGAAGGTGAAATATCATGAAACAACTTTGAAAAAAGGAGGTTTTTTAAAGATTGTAATTTTGATCACAATGGAGAAATCTGACACTCCACATATCAAGGGTCAGCTGTGGCTCAGTGAGCAGCACACTCACCTCTGAGTCAGAAGGTTGTGGATTTAAGTCCCACTCCAGGGACTTGAGCACAAAAAAAATCAAGGCTGACACTCCAGTGCAGTGCTGAGGGAGTGCTGCACTGTCAGAGGTGCCGTCTTTTGGATGAAACGTTAAACCGAGGCCCCATCTGCACTCTCAAGTGGATGTAAAAGATCCCATGGCACTATTTCGAAGAAGAGCAGGGGAGTTATGCCTGGTGTCCTGGCCAATATTTATCCCTCAATCATCATAACAAAAAAACAAATTAGCTCATCATTATCACATTCCAGTTGTGGGAGCTTGCTTGTGCACAAATTGGCTACCGTGTTTCCTACATTACGCTCCAAAAGTACTTAATTGGCTGTAAAGCGCTTTGAGACGCTATATAAATCCAAGTCTTCCTTTCTTTTTCATTTAAAACATAGTTTTCCAGGGCCAGAATGTTTGTTTACCAGTCAATATGCTGTTAAAACCCCAGTTACGCCTATTCCAACAAGGTTTAACACTTAATGGGTTATTTAACTGTAATATTACCACGGAAAAGAATAAGTTTTCATCAGTTCCACTAACTTCAGTGATTGCACTGATTGCTAGCTTTTGGGGAGGGGCAGGGGGAAGAGGACGGGGGGGCATGTCCACAGCGCAACCAGTGAAGCAATGAGTGATTAACTGCATCTTCAGGACTTCCGCGTTTAGATGCGCAATATAGATTAACTGGTCGTTTATCTCATTGCTATTTGTATGACATTGCTGATGCAGAAAAGTTATGGCACTACAAAAAATAATTTATTTTATAAATCATGAGACATTTTGGTGTGATAAGGCACTATAAAATGCAAATATTCTTCTTTGTCATAGTAAACAGAGAAACCCACAGAAGTAGTTTATATATATATATGATTATGGATTGCAACCCACTATAAAGATATTTACCTAAACCCAGACAAATTTGGAGCATATCAGTTTACGAAGTATTTGCAGGAGTATTACTGTAATTCATCTGTCTAAAATTGGGTAGTTTAACAACACAAAGCATTGGTATAAATTCTGCTTTTTATCCAGTCTAGCCATTACAACATTGGCTTTCAGAATTACCTATAGGAGGATTCCCAATCCCCAGTAAAAAATTGCAAAACTTACAAAAACTGACCAAAACATTAACAGCACCCTGAAACTAGCTCAGGTCTTGGATTTCTAAGTGTACCACAGAGGGTTGACTTGACTTAAATCTCACATCATTAGCTGTGTCACCTTGGTACCAATGTGTTCCCAATAAGAGTTTTTTTTAGCACCTCTCTCCCCAAAGGAGGATAGTTAGTTGGTCATAAGTGACAAGTGCAGATTTGAACCCTCATTGGTGGGCAAAAAGTACCAGACCCTCTATTCAAGTGGTTTGGCGAGCAGAAAGACTCACCACAGAATTTGAGTGCACTGGCCCCCAAGCTCGTGTCTATAGCAGACACATACCGTACCCCATTGTACAATAATCGCACCAGTTGGAGTGCATGGCTTCAGCAGCAACCTGTTTCACTTCATCCCAATCATGGGAGGCATTGAACCTTGAATATATTATCCAGTTTCCAGGTATTGACTGCAGCGGCTGTCATAACAAGTAATTTCATGGACATCAGCAAGATGGACAGCCCTGTGCAGAATATCTTGCAACTTGCCAGTGACCTTGATGTCCTGGATGTTCATGTCCAATGCCATATACCAAGCTTATTTGTCGCCAACAGGACAAGCAACTTTGTACCTCCTTAACCAATCAGACAAAAAAATCGTTCATGAGCAGCAAAGAGTCTGATCCAGGAAGTGTCAGTTGGCATATTGAATTCAATGTCAAATCACGTACAGAAAGCAAAATAAAGATAGGGAAAGAAAGATTTGATTAAGGAGAGAGATAAAAAGAGACACAAAGAAAGTTTTTAAAAAATGGCTCAAAAATTGCAAGATTATGCACCTACTTGATGGGGGCCCTCCTTTGTAAACTTGCGTTCTGAAGCTGTGTACTGGAGAGCAGCGTAATAGCCCACAGATCCCAGGGCCGCAGCCTGTGCGGAAGCGTACCTGGAATCACGTGGGCCTGGTCCTCCAATCAGGAAACAGAATTAGATTTGACATCATTTGAGAAGGGATTTCCGTAATCAGATTTAATTACAATTACTTTACAGGCTTGGAAATTAATTCCTAATTAGCTTAATTTCACCAACTTCATTACATCTTAGTTCTGTTAGCAAAAATTTAATTTTGCTGATAACTTTCTCCATCATTAAAACTCCAATCTTTGCGGGAACAAGAAAAACTCATTTGATACAATTAAACAATCCGATTTCCAAGATGAAAATGGTTAAAATATGCCTGAGGTAGCAGGCAAGCATGCGGAAATGCCAAACTTGCAGTCCATTTCAGAGTATGACGTCATACCCACTGCAAATTCTGGCCCAATGTTTTATTTAAATGTTTTTATTTTTTTAAATCTCCAACAATAATTAAAATCTGAAGGAATGAGACTCCACACTTTTCAGTGCCAGAAAGATTATTAAGCAATAATTAAGACTTACCACATCAGGTACTTACACTGGAATATGTATGAGGTAAGTACCGCAACTTTACGCTGTTGAATACATTTGACTGGTGAGATAGACGGTGAGATACCATTATCGTGCAGCAGGGCACCTTGGCCAGCAACGTCCTGATTTCCGCGTTCAACTGTGCATGTGCAATTGCTGGGAGGTGCTTTCTCATTTTCACATAAATAACAGTGAGCACTGTTAGCCTCACTGTTATTTTTACCACAGAATCTGGCCCATTGTTAAAAATGTTGCCTTAAATTATTGATTCACAACTGGAAGCACTGAGAAATGCTGGAGTCAAAAATCTATAAAATAGTGGTCCCAACATTTACGCCAGGATTGCATACACCAAGAACCTGCACCGCTGACACCAGATGGCTGAACCTGTTCAGCGGAAGCTTCCTCATTATCACTGGATTGCCAAGCCATTAGGATGCCTGCCAAGCTGGAAAGAACAGAAAGTCTAGCCGAAGATTTATGGCCCTGGATATGGGGATGCGGGTAACATGCCCACTCTCACGAAAAACAATGCAGCTGTGCCTGCAGCCCCCTTAGGGGGCGACATAGCAATTCTCGTCCAACAAAATGGGCCTTCCACTTTATAGGTCCGGCTGCAAACCTGGCCTGAACCTATGAAGTTGGCCCCACATCTGCCACTCAATGACATAGAAACATAGAAACATAGAAAATAGGTGCAGGAGTAGGCCATTCGGCGCTTCGAGCCTCCACCGCCATTTAATAAGATCATGGCTGATCATTCCTTCAGTACCCTTTTCCTGCTTTTTCTCCATACCCCTTGATCCCCTTAGCCATAAGGGCCATATTTAACTCCCTCTTAAATATATCCAATGAACTGGCATCAACAACTTTCTGCGGCAGGGAATTCCACAGGTTAACAACTCTCTGAGTGAAGAAGTTTCTCCTCATCTCAGTCCTAAATGGCCTACCCCTTATCCTAAGACTATGTCCCCTGGTTCTGGACTTCCCCAACATCAAGAACATTCTTCCCGCATCTAACCTGTCCAGTCCCGTCAGAATCTTATACGTTTCAAGAGATCCCCTCTCATCCTTCAAAACTCCAGTGAATAAAGGCCCAGTTGATCCAGTCTCTCCTCATATGACAGTTCAGCCATCCCTGGAATCAGTCTGGTGAACCTTTGCTGCACTCCCTCAATAGCAAGAACGTCCTTCCTCAAATTAGGAGATCAAAACTGAACACAATATTCCAGGTGAGGCCTCACTAAGGCCTTGTACAACTGCAGTAAGATCTCCCTGCTCCTATACTCAAATCCCCTAGCTATGAAGGCCAACATGCCATTTGCCTTCTCAGTGACTGATGAACCATGACACCCAGGTCTCGTTGCACCTTCCCTTTTCCTAATCTGCCGCCATTCAGATAATATTCTGCCTTTGTGTTTTTGCCCCCAAAATGGATAACCTCACATTTATCCACATTATACTGCATTGCCCACTCACCTAACCTATCCAAGTCACCCTGCAGCCTCTTAGCATCCTCCTCATGGCTCATAGCGCCACCCAGTTTAGTGTCATCCGCAAACTTGGAGATATTACACTCTATTCCTTCATCTAAATCGTTAATGTATATTGTAAAGAGCTGGGGTCCCATCTCTGAGCCCTGCGGCACTCCACTAGTCACTGCCTGCCATTCTGAAAAGGACCGTTTATCCCAACTCTGTTTCCTGTCTGCCAACCAGTTCTCTATCCGCGTCGGTACATTACCCCCAATACCATATGCTTTGATTTTGCACACCAATCTCTTGTGCGGGACCTTGTCAAAAGCCTTTTGAAAGTCCAAATACACCACATCCACTGGTTCTCCCTTGTCCACTCTGCTAGTTACATCCTCAAAAAATTCCAGAAGATTCGTCAAGCTTGATTTCCCTTTCATAAATCCATGCTGACTTGGTCTGATCCTGTCACTGCTTTCCAAATGCGCTGCTATTTCGTCCTTAATGATTAGATTCCAACATTTTCCCCACTACTGATGTCAGGCTAACCGGTCTATAATTACCTGTTTTCTCTCTCTCTCCTTTTTTAAAAAGTGGTGTTACATTAGCTACCCTCCAGTCCATAGGAACTGATCCAGAGTCGATAGACTGTTGGAAAATGATCGCCAATGCATCCACTATTTCTAGGGCCACTTCCTTAAGTACTCTGGGATGCAGACTATCAGGCCCCGGGGATTTATTGGCCTTCAATTCCATCAAGTTCCCTAACATTATTTCCCGCCTAATAAGGATATCCTTCAGTTCCTCCTTCTCACGAGACCCACTGTCCCCTAGTACATTCGGAAGGTTATTTGTGTCTTCCTTTGTGAAGACAGAACCGAAGTATTGGTGCAATTTGTCTGCCATTTCTTTGTTCCCCATTATAAATTCACCTGAATCCGACAGCAAGGGATCTACATTCGTCTTCACTAATCTTTTTCTCTTCATATATTTATAGAAGCTTTTGCAGTCAGTTTTTATGTTCCCTGTTAGCTTTCTCTCGTACTCTATTTTCGCCCTCTTAATTAAACCCTTAGTCCTCCTCTGTTGAATTCTAAATTTCTCCCTGTCCTCACGTTTGTTGCTTTTTCTAGCCAATTTATATGCCTCTTCCTTGGCTTTAACACTATCCTTAATTTCCCTTGTTAGCCATGGTTGAGCCACCTTCCCCATTTTATTTTTACTCCAGACAGGGATGTATAATTGCTGAAGTTCATCCATGTGATCTTTAAATGTTTGCCATTGCTTATCCACCGTCAACTCTTTAAGTATCCTTTGCCAGTCTATTCTAGCCAATTCACACCTCATACCGTCGAAGTTAACTTTCCTTAAGTTCAGGACCCTAGTTTCCGAATTAACTGTGTCACTCTCCATCTTATTAAGGAATTCTACCATATTATGGTCACTCTTCCCCAAGGGGTCTCGCACAAATAGATTGCTAATTAGTCCCTTCTCATTACACATCACCCAGTCGAGGATGGCCAGCTCCCTGGTTGGTTCCTTGACATATTGGTCGAGGAAACCATCCCTAATATACTCCAGGAAATCCTCTTCCACCACATTGCTACCAGTTAGGTTAGTCCAATCAATATGTACCTTAAAGTCGTCCATGATTACTGCTGTACCTTTATTGCACACATCCCTTATTTCTTGTTTGATGCTGTCCCCAACCTCACTACTACTATTTGGTGGCCTATACACAACTCCCACTAGCGTTTTCTGCCCTTTGGTATTCTGTAGCTCCATCCATACCGATTCCACATCATCCAAGCTGATGTGCTTCCTTACAATTGCATTGATTTCCTCTTTAACCAGCAACGCCACCCCGCCTCCTTTTCCTTTTTGTCTATCCTTCCTAAATGCTGAATACCCTTGGATGTTGAGTTCCCAGCCTTGGTCCCCCTGGAGCCATGTCTCCGTGATGCCAATCACATCATATCCGTTAACTGCTATCTGAGCAGTTAATTCATCCATCTTATTCTGAATACTCCTCGCATTGAGGCACAAAGCCTTCAGGCTTGTCTTTTTAACACACTTTGCCCCTTTAGAATGTTGCTGTAATGTGGCCCTTTTTGCCTTTTGCCTTGGGTTTCTCTGCCCTCCACTTTTACTATTCTCCTTTTTATCTTTTGCTTCTGACTCCATTTTATTTCCCTCTGTCTCCCTGCATAGGTTCCCATCCCCCTGCCATATTAGTTTAACTCCTCCCCAACAGCACTAGCAAACACTTCCTCTAGGACATTGGTTCTGGTTCTGCCCAGGTGCAGACCGTCCGGTTTATACTGGTCCCACCTCCCCCAGAACCAGTTCCAATGCCCCAGGAATTTGAATTCCTCCCTTGTGCACCACTGCTCAAGCCACGTATTCATCTGAGCTATCCTATCATTCCTAGTCTGACTAGCACGTAGCACTGGTAGCAATCCTGAGATTACTATTTTTGAGGTCCAACTTTTTAATTTAACTCCTAGCTCCCAAATTCGTCTCATAGGACCTCATCCCGTTTTTTTACCTATATCGTTGGTACCAATGTGCATCACAACAACTGGCTGTTCACCCTCCCTTTTCAGAATGTCCTGCACCCGCTCTGAGACATCCTTCAGCCTTGCACTAGGGAGGCAACATACCATCCTGGAGTCTCGGTTGCGACCGCAGAAACGCCTATCTATTCCCCTTACAATTGAATCCCCTATCACTATCGCTCTCCCACTCTTTTTCCTGCCCTCCTGTACAGCAGAGCCACACATGGTGCCATGAACTTGGCTGCTGCTGCTCTCCCCTGATGAGTCATCCCCCTCAACAGTACCCAAAGCGGTGTATCTGTTTTGTAGGTGGATGACCACAGGGGACCCCTGCACTACCTTCCTTGCATTACTCTTCCTGTTGGTCTTCCATTCCATATCTGGCTGTGTACCCTTTACCTGCGGTGAGACCAACTCACTGAACGTGCTATTCACGTCATTCTCAGCATCATGGATGCTGCAGAGTGAATCCACGCGCAGCTCCAGTGATGCAATGCAGTCCGCCAGGAGCTGGAGGCGGATACACTTCACGCATACATAGTTGTCAGGGACACCGGAAGCATCCCTGACTTCCCACATCGTACAGGAGGAGCATAACACGTGTCCGAGCTCTCCTGTCATGACATACCCTTAGATTAACCTAATTGGGCAACAACAATGTTAAAAGGTTACTTACTGATAAAGAAAAAGAAAAAGAAAAAGAAAAACTACTTACCAATCACCGGCCAATCACTTACCCCCTTGGCTGTGACGTCACCTTTCGATTTCTTTCTACTTCTTTTTTGCCTCCCTGCTGCAGCTGCACCGGCTCGCCTTTTGTAGGCCGCTGCCACTCTGACCCTGGAACTCCCGCCTCTCCTTGGCTCTCCAACGCTGCTCGACTCTGGGCCTTTTGTAGTCCGCTGCCACTCTGACCCCGGAACTCCCGCCTCTCCTCGGCTCTCCAACGCTGCTCGACTCTGGGCCTTTTGTAGGTCACTGCCACTCTGACCCCGGAACTCCCGCCTCTCCTCGGCTCTCCAACGCTGCTCGACTCTGGGCCTTTTGTAGGCTGCTGCCGCTCCGACCCCGGAACTCCCGCCTCTCCTCAACTCTCCAACGCTGCTCGACTCTGGGCCTTTTGTAGGCTGCTGCCGCTCCGACCCCGGAACTCCCGCCTCTCCTCGACTCTCCAACGCTGCTCGACTCTGGGCATTTTGTCGGCCGCTGCCGCTCCGACCCCGGAACTCCCGCCTCTCCTCAACCTAGTACACCTGTGAAACTGTCTGCCCATGCTTCACCAGGCCTTTGAGAGGTCAGGAAGATGTTAATTTTTGACAAGGGGAGTCCCCGCCTCCGAGGTCAACGGCCTTGCCTGAGGTGGGCAGAGACTCTGTCCTCGCAAAGTCAGATGAAAACTTTCGGACAAGGTTTGAACCCAGCTACGCAACACATTCCTTACATCACAATGTACAATTTTATGATACAATAATGCTTAAGAAGATGGAAGACCAGGGAAAATCAGGTATTAGATAATTCCCCAATTGTTACTGATATCAATCAGCATAATTTTGTACTTGTGTACCCAACACACTTACGCCTAAAAATTACCCAGTGATATACTGTTGTAACCCTTAATGTATTCATAAAAAATTATGTTGCCCACCTTTTATAGTGATAACCCATTTTATCTACAGTTTAAGGTCTCTGTTAAAATAGCAGAAAAAATAATTTACTGAGAGTGCATTAAGCATCTGTATGGTAATGTGACACATCAATATTTCTGGAACTTAATGATCATTTTTACATTTATTTCGCAATCAATTTGTGTCATTTGATGTGCCTCATTTGATTTTATGACTAAGATATAACCCATTTATCTAGCAAATGAAACTGTGCTAAAATCAATTAATAAAGTAAACAAACATTTTAATTTTACTTAAAAGAGCATTTGTAAATCTAAATTTGCAATAAGATATTAACTGATTAAAAACTGATTGGCCATAAGCCTGAATAGGCACACCAAACCGGTTTTGATTCTGTATCCATTATTTTTGTTTCTCATATTTTCCTGCCAAATGTTTTTCCCCTCGCTTATCGTCATGAAGGCATTGATTTCTTGTTGCTTGGGAGTACAATTGTACAGGAGCTCTTTGTGTGTGCATTATGACAAAAGTGAGCTGGAACCATTTTCCCCTCCTAACCCAGGGGTGGCTCTAACTCAAGGGTGCTGAGGCTTATTAGCACCCATCTAAGTCAGCCCAAGACAGAACCAAATTGGGTACCTTTCTAATCTTTATGGTTCAGCTAGTCATTGGATAAGTTTGAATCTCGCGAAGTTCATCGACCTTAAACGTTAACTCTCTTTCTCTCTCCACAGATGCTGCCTGATCTGCTGAGTATTTCCAGCATTTTCTATTTTTATTGGATAGGTTTGCTGAGCCATTGAGGGAAGGTCCATATATATATATTTAAATTTATCTTGTTTGCCTACTTTCTTCCCATCTAGTGCTAGCTCATGATTTTGTGTTGGAAACAAATGGGGAATGGCACAGACTTAGTCATAATAGAGTACAGGCAGCTTATTCCCAAAGCTTCCCACAAAGCCAGTTCCCATGACCAACAAACCAGACACCAATTATCCTCGCACAGACCAAATCAATATAAAACAGCAGCAGAACATCTCTCACGTGCAAATCCATTTATTACAACATCAGCACAGCCCACTTCTGTCTGAAAACAGTCTGCATGCAGATTAATTTGGAGTAACATCTGAGGAAAAAGTTACAAGCTGAAAGATAATTTTGGTTACTTCTGCGAGAAATTAATGCATGTGATATTATTATATGAAGCCTATGGCATTTGACAGTGCGTGGCAGTAGCTGGTACACCAAAACCATCCAGACTGCAAATGGTTTAATGATTGTCATGCTCAAATCACATATCTTCTGGAAGCAGGCAAAAGAGATTTAGAGAATAACAACATATTTTTGGTAATTTTAAATCACTTCAGCTATATAGGGGCCAAGTTTTGGCCTGAGTTGCTCCTGATTTTTTGGAGCAACTGGTTTAGAATGGAGTATCTTAGAAATTTTAATTCTCGGCATTTAGTTTGCTCCAGTTCTAGTCAGTTAGAACAGTTTCACTTTGGAACAGAATTTTTTTTTCCAAAAGGGGGCGTGTCCAGCCACTTACGCCTGTTTCCAAAGTGAAAACTTACTCCAAACTAACTTAGAATGGAGTAAGTGAAGATTTTTGTACGTTCGAAAAAACCTTGTCTACACTTTAGAATATCAGACGTACGTTACAAATTAGGCGTAGGGAAAGGGGGGCTAGGGTTTAAAGGGAAGTTTACAAACATTAAACACTTCAGTTTTACAAATAAAGAGCCATCACCAACAATAAATGATAAATACATCAATAAATCAACCAATAAATCAATCAAAAAAAATTAATAAAAAATAATTTTAAAAAAAAATCAATAAATAAAACATTTTCTACTTACCGACTGCAGCACCGGGAGTCCTCCAACAGCATGCTGGGACGGCCCCCCCAGTGTGTCTCTGTCAGTGTCTCTATCTCTCTGTCTGTCTGTCTGTCTCTCAATCTCTGTCTGTCAGTGTCTGTGTTTCTGACAGCGAGGGGAGGGGGAGAAGGTGGGTGGGAGGGGGAGAAGGGGGAGGGGGAGAAGGTGGGTGGGAGGGGAAGAAGGGGAAGGGGGAGAAGGGGTGGGGCGGAGGGGGAGGGGGGAGGGGGGAGGGGAGGTGGGGGGAGGTGGAGGTTGGAGGTGGAGGGGGGAGGAGGTGGCGTGGGGGGAGGAGGAGGTGGGTTGGGGGGGAGGAGGAGGAGTGGGGTGCGGGGAGGAGGAGGAGATGGTGGGGAGGAGGAGGGGGGTAGGGGGGAGAGGAGGGGGAGGGGGGGGCGGAGAGGAGGAGATGGGGGAGAGAAGAGGAAGGGGGGAGAGAGGGGGAGAAGGGAGAGAGGATGGAGGAAGGGAGGGAGGGATGGAAGGGAGAGAAGGGAGAGAAGGAGGCTGAACGGCCGGCCCAAGACTTCGGGCTGGATTTCCAGGTAGGTGGTGTCGGGTCTCGGGGGGGGGGGGGGGGATCGCGGAGGTCCGGGGGGGGGGGGGAAGAGTCGCGGAGGTCGGGGGGGTAGGAGAGTCGCGGGGGGGGGGGGGAAAGAGAGAGAGTTGCGGGGGGGGGGGCGCGGAGGTCGGGTCGGGTCGGGGGGGGTTGGGGGGAAGCAGAGGTCGAGTCGGGTGGGAGGAGCCTTATTCACGCAGCCCGTGAGGCCATTCGGCCAGGGCTAGGGGCTGCGTGCTTCGGGCCCCTCCCACAGTTTTGGGCACCTGGAGCTACTGCACATGCGCGCCCACTGTAGCGTGCATGTGCAGAGGTCCCGGCACTGTTTTCCGTGCAGGGACCTGGCTCCGCCCCCTACAGCTCGTGCTGCGCCGCGCCCGGCTCAAGAGGACCAGCAGGGAGCCGGAGAATAGGTAAGTTTTTTTTAGGCGCACTTTGTGGCGCGAAAAACGGGCGTCCAGGTCCAGGCTGCGCCGTTTTAGGCGCGGCCCGAAACTTGGGCCCATAGAGTAGAGTTATTTACCAAATTTCACATGCAATGATTTTATCACAATTTTGACTTAATAGTGAAGCAGAATGGAGCATTCTAGCCATTGATGCTGGTCACCGAATTAATTAGCAAAGTAAAACACCTTCCAACTGGCAACAAGCTTAATTTTGTTCAGTTAAAAATGATTATGCTTGTTGTCTGGTGAAAGTGATTACAATTTTTCAAGTGTTAGCCCATCAAGTTATCTACTCATCAGATTTGCCTGCCCAAAATGTATGTGCCTCAAATCACATGATTAAATATTACTGGGTTTATCTTCCTGATTGGACGATTGCACTTCTAAAGCCAACGTAAGTATGAGATACGTTCTAGTCCTTTTTTCAAAAGAATTAAATTATTTGCTATGAAAATAAGCATTGCTCATATGACAAAAACAACAAACTTACCAGGTTTCCAATAAAAGCAAGTCAGTAGCCAAACTTAATTGCTGTGGTTATCTCAAACTACTGTCAATTTTGATCTCCACAATTTTTTTTAAATATTCAGGTGAAATTGCTTAATGTGCAAGAAATCATTATTTCCAAGACATTAGTTTAAGTATTTTTTTTAATGGTTTGTGGGGGAGAGGGGTGGGGGGAGGAGAGACACTAATGTCAATAAAAAATCATCTGAAGCTAGATAGTTAAGGGCAGTCAGCTTCAAGTGCCGGAATGGCTGTTGGCAATATCAAAACTGGATAATATGATTGGACAGTGCTAAAGGAAGTGGTTTGTCGTGGGTTGGAAGTCTTGTCAGAGTACAGTAGTATTTAAACATACTCATCGGCTGTTCCAGTCAACCGTCTTTGATCTCAGCACAGTCAAATTCCACCCTTGGTTAATCCTGTTTAAGATATGGTAGCTAGTAGATAATCTAGTATGTCAGAGCGGCAACATGTAACAGTGTTGCCATGAAGTTATATTGTAAGATGTAGCAGAACAAGCCACGTTATAATGTGTGGAAGGGTAGCTATTATGCCATCTTGTAATGTGCGTTAGTTAATGTCTTACCTCTTGTCCGATTCCTTGGAGTTAATCCCGCTTTTCTAGCTGGTGAACCTAGTAATCCAATAAAAAGGGGAGTGTCTGTGGCCATCCTTGCCTAGCTTGAGGATTGAGGATTGTTCCCTATTTCAGTTTTGGTTGGACTCAGAAACAGAAATGATCTATGATCATAGTCATAGCCACACATCATAAGGGGGTGACTACAAGTAAATATGACAATACTGTTGCTTTGTCCTTACCAAGCAGAGAGCAGAAATCAATTAGGCACATGCTTATTCTTAAGCCAAACAGGCAGCTGCTTTTTTCTTTATTCATTCATGGGAATTGGGCGTCGCTGGCAAGGACAGAATTTATTGCCCATCCCGAATTGCATTTGAGAAGGTGGTGGCGGGGAGCCACCTTCTTGAACCGCTGCAGTCCATTTGGCGAAGGTACTCCCACAGTTCTGTTAGGGAGGCAGTTTCAGGATTTTGACCCAGTGACAATGAAGGAATGACGATATATTTCCAAGTCAGGAAGATATGTGGCTTGGAGGGGATCTTGGAGTTGGTGGTATTCCCATATACCTGCTGCTCTTGTCCTTCTAGGTGGTAGAGGTCACGCGTTTGGGAGGTGCTGTCGAAGAAGCCTTGGTGAGTAGCTGCAGTGCAGCCACAGTGCACCAGTGGTGGAGGGAGTGAATGTTTAAGGTTTGGATGGGGTGCCAATCAAGTGGACTGCTTTGTCTTGGATGATGTTGAGCTTCTTGAGTGATGTTGGAGCCTGACTTGTGCCATGTAATTGGTAGAAAGGCTTTGGAGGTAAGTCGCAGCAGAATTCCAGCCTCTGGGCTGCTCTTGTAGCCACAGTATTTATGTGGCTGGTCCAGTTAAGTTTCTGGTCAATGGTGACCCCCCAGGATGTTGATGGTAGGGGATTCGGTGATGGCAATGCCATTGAATATCAAGGGGAGGTGGTTAGAGTTTCTCTTGTTGGTCATTGCCTGGCACTTGTGTGGCACAAATGCCATTTGCCACTTATCAGCAAAAGCCTAAATATTGTCCAGTACATTCTACATGTGGGCACAGACTGCTTCATTATCTAATCTGTTGCAAATGGAACTGAACACTGTGCAATCATCAGCAAACATCCCCACTTATGACTTTATGATGGAGGGAAGCTGAAAATTGTTGGGTCCAGGCCCTGAGGAACTTCTGCAGTGATGTCTTGAGGCTGAGATGATTGGCCTTCAAAAACTACAACCATCTTCCTTTGTGCTAGGTACAACTCCAGCCATTGGAGAGTCCCCCCACCCACCCCACCCTCCCACCTCCCCGTGCCTCCCCGCCCCTCACCCCCCTGCAGATTTCTATTGACCTCAATTGTGCTGGGAACAGTAGCATGGTTCTTAAGTTACTGGACTAGTAATCCAAAGGCCTGGACTAATGATCCAGAGACGGGAGTTCAAAACCCAACACGGCAGCTGGGGAATTTAAATTCAGTTAATTAAATAAATCTGGAATAAAAATCTGGCACCAGCAATGGTGATCATTAAACTATCAGATTGTCGTAATAACCCATGTTGTTCACTAATGTCCTTCAGGGAAGGAAATCTGTCATCCTTACCCAGTCTGGCCCATATGCATCTCCAGACCCATAGCAATGTGGTTGACTCTTAACTATCCTCTGAAATAGCCTAGCAAGCCACTCAGTTGTAACAAACTACTGTGAAAAATAATAATCATAAAACTGGACAGACCACCTGGCATCGAACTCGGCACCGGCTACGGACACGATACGGCACACCCAGCCCAGTCGATTGTGCAAAGTCCTCCTCACGAACATCGGGGGACTTGTGCAAAATTGGGAGAGCTGTCCCACAGACTAGTCAAGCAACAGCCTAATATAGTAATACTCTCAGAATCATACCTTTCAGCCAATGTGACAGACTCCTCCATCACTATCCCTGAGTATATTGTGTCCCACCGGCAGGAAAGACCAACCAGAGGTGGCAGCACAGTAGTATACAGTCCGGAGGGAGTGGCCCAAGGAGTCCTCAACATTGTCTCCAAACTTCATGAGGTCTCATGGCTTCAGGTCAAGCATGGGCAAGGAATCCTCCTGCTGATCACCAACTACCAATCTCCCTCAGCTAATGAATCAGTACTCCTCCATGTTGAACTTTATTTGGATGAAGCACTGAGAGCAACAAAGGCACAGAATATACTCTGGGTGGGGGTCTTTAATATCCATCATCAAGAGTAGCTCGATAGGATGGAGATATTCATGGAGCCTCCTTCTTCCATTAGTTGTTTAATTGTCCACCACCATTCACAACTGGATGTGGCAGGACTGCAGAGCTTTGATCTGATCCGTTGATTGTGGGATCACTTAGCCCTGTCTATAGCATGCTGCTTCCGATAGTTAGCATACATGTAGTAAATAAATACATTATTTTGATGATAGTTCTGAGTTGCAGCTTCCGCAGGTTGGCACCTCATTTTTAGGTATGCCTGGTGCTGCTCCTGACAAGCTCTTCTACACTCCTTATTGAATCAGGGTTGGTCCCCTGACTTGATGGTAATGATAGAGTGAGGGATATGCCGGGCCATAAGGTTACAGATTAGTGGTGGAATACAATTCTGCTGCTGCTGATGACCCACATAGCACTCTCATCATTTTGATGATGATTCAGAGTAGACTGATGCGGCAGGATTGGATTTGTCCTGCATCTTCTGGACAGGACATACCTGGGCAATTTTCCACTTTGTCAGGTAGATGCCAGTGTTGTAGTTGTACTGGAACAGTTTGACTAGAGGCACGGCTAGTTCTGGAGCACAATTTATTGCCTCCTAAATACAGTAAATGTTTCTTCATCATTGTATGAATTTCTTTTTTAAACTTAAGGAAATAAAATGAGCTTTGGCCTCTCAACATTTAAGAAGTTGTAATGCATGATCTGGGAGTGAAATTTCTGAAGGTAACATGTATGAAGATATGAATTTTTGGTAAATACTTAGCCAGAACCCTCTGGTAATACAATACCAATTTGTAAGCTTATTCGATCTTAAGCAAAAGCCCAAAACGAGTAAAGTCATACATAGACACTCATATACACACACACACACACACACACACACACACAGGGCTCAATTTTCGCCAATGTATTGCAAGAGTTACGTCAGTTTTGTTTGGTCCTGACGACTCCAAAAAGATAAGTAGCAAGTTTCCCTGTGCTATTTTTTGAAATTGATGCCGCGCAGCCTATCCTTTAGCTTCGGGGGGTGGAGCCTAATGTCTGCGCTGAAAAAATGATGTTCTCCCTTCTGCGCATGCGCGAAAAAAAAGAAGTTTTTGATGTGATTGCTATAGCCGCGCATGCCCAGTACAGCTCCCGGTCTGCATTCGGCCATTTTTAAGGAGCCAGTTGTCTGTGAGAACTTTAATTCTCATTGGAAAAATAAGAGCTACAGTACAAGATGCAACACGGCTCAAGAACCAAGAATTTCTTACAGGATGAAGTGGAGGCACTAGGTACTGTAATTGAGGCCAGATGGCATGATCTGGACACCAGCAGAGGTCACATAAAAGTTTCACCAAAAGAAATGAAGAAACGCTGGAACCAACTTGCAGAAGACACAATGGTGGCCACCCCGAGGTCTGGAGGCCAATGCAAAAAGTGGCAGGACCTTGGTCAAGTAGTTAGTGTAAGTAATATTTTCATTTATTCACTGGAATTGCAATTGTAAATGTAACCATCTGTATATGTCCCACCCAGCAGAAAGATACCCTCACTAAAAAGTTATATTTTCATCTTTGCAGAGGAAGGTGGCACACAACAAATGGGAAAGAACTCAAACAGGAGGAGGCCCAGCAAATTTGCACCCACTGATATCCTTGGAAGACAAGGTCGCTGCTTTGATGGGTCCTGCCTGGAGAAAAACGACCACCACTGCACAAGCTGGGCCCACACTCGAGGAAGAGGGTAAGTCCTGCAAATTCCACAGTCTGGCTTTGCTAGATGTTAATTCTGCATGGGCTAGCCATGCTTCAGTTCATGGGGTTGTCTCCATCAGCTACGTTTCGGTTGATGCAATGTGCTATCATTCATCGTGATCCTTCAAGTGAGCCTGCTGCCTGCGCTGTGTCTGCCTAGTCATGCCACCCACCCTGCCCCTTCCTTTGCTGCTAACCATTTGTCTGTTCTGTTATATTTTGCAGAATTTGAGGCCAACCCTGACGAGGCCGAAGCTGATGCAGATAAAGATTCAGACGCGGATGAGCCCGAAGAGGAGAACATCTTTCAATCCCACCTTCCAGACAAAGAGCATGGGGTTGAGGGGGAGGAGGAGGTGATGGATGAAGCCCACACTGTTGCATTCGGCTGGAGGAGGTACAGGTGCCACCCATTGAGGTGCCAGGCCCTTTCCTGAGTGGTACGAGTGTTGGTTCATTGCATGGTTTCTCACAGTCCGAGGCTGGGGATTGCAGTGGGGTGCAGCGAGGCACACCCAGAGCCCCACCGTCCGAGGCTGCGGGTCCCAGTGGGATGCAGCGAGGCACACCCAGGGCCCCACCGTCCGAGGCTGCGGATCCCAGTGGGATGCAGCGAGGCACACTAGGGCCCACTGTCCGAGGCTGCGGGTCCCAGGGGGATGCAGCGAGGCACACCCAGAGTGAAGAGGGGAAGGAGAGCTCAACACGCTCTCCTAAGGTGCAGGATTTAACAGATGTGGTTCAGATGATGGCAATGAGTGCGGAGAGTATTGATCTTACACGATCACTCCTGGACATCATCAATGGGGTGGGTGATGAGGTATCTGGACTGTCGGGAGAAGTAACAACGCTTTCACAAGAAATGGGAACCGGGCACATGAGGGAGAGAGTGTCGCAGGTAGTTGAAACGCTGATGGTGAACATGAGAGAGGGAATGTTGCAGGTAGCTGATACACTGTCGGTGAACATGAGGGAGGGAATGTTGGAGGTAGTTGAGACACTGTCAGGGCGCATGAGGGAGGGAATAGCGGAGTTAGCAGCTGCAATAAGGGAACACGCCCAGACCCCGCGCCCATTGACAGAATCAACTGCCACTCTCACCCCAATCCCCAGAGGCCCAAGCCGGGCCTCCCACATTACCACCTGCCTCCCCCATCACCCTTCCCCCATCAAGAAGTGCGCATTACCCAAGATGTTTGAAAGAATAAGCTTGGTACCAACCTGTGAAATGCTGCGCCACCGCCTGAGGGCAGAGGTGGAGTCAACAAGACCAAGCTCATCAGGCGGTCTTAGAATAAGATGGAGGAGAGATGGGTGCAGCCTTTCTTTGCTGCTGTTGTTGTTATTATTATTGTTGTTACTGCTGTAACTGTTCTCAAATTAAAAGTTTGTTGTAAATTATGTAAATTTACAAGTTTAAAAGTTTTTAAGTGATCTTAAAGTTTTTAAGTGATCTTGGAGTTTGTAAGTGATCTTAACTGAAAACCTTAAAGTTTGATATAAGAATATTTTTATTAAAGTTAAGTTAAGTACAAACAAGTGTTTGTTAAACTTTTGAATGAAATATATTTTAAATTAGAACTGAATCATTTACATTATTTGTTCCATTATTAACATAACTTTTTAAACTAAAGAAGAATCATTTCCATTATTTGTTCCATTAACACAACACAACATTACAGAACAGGTCCAAACAGTAAACATTGTCCATTTGGATTAGTTGCTGCTGACCCTTCAGGCAGCAAAGCGTTCATGGATGAACTGCTGGCACAAGCTCAAGCAATCGTTAAAGGGACACAACGGCCTGCCCTCCTCCGCCGTCGTGCTCCGGGTTCAGGTAGTTGCACGGCTTCCTCGTCCTGATCCTCCTCCTCCTTGTCATCTGCATCTTTCTCCTCATCATCAGCCACTCTCATCTCAAGTGGGTCTTTTACTACCAGCTGCTGCTGCCTCATGATGGCTAAGTTATGCAGCATGCAGCACACAACAGTGAACTGACCGACAATCTCAGGGGAGTATTGCAAGTAGCCTCCGGAATGGTCCAGGCATCGGAAATGCTGTTTCAAGGTGCCAATGGTCCTCTCTATTATGCTGTGCGTCGCAATGTGCAACATGTTGTATTCCCGGTCAGCCTCCGTCCGGGTTACGCATAGGGGCGTCATGAGCCAGGTGGCGAGCCCTTCTGGCTGCTGCTGAAACATGGCAGATATAGCACTCTCGTATAGGATGAACGCATCATGGGTGCTCCCAGGGTATCTTGCATCGACTGACATGATGCGATGCATGTTGTCACACATGAGCTGCACATTAACGGAGTGGAAGCCCTTTCTGTTCCTGTACATCTTGGAATCCTCCAAAGTTGCTCACAAGATGATGTGGGTACAATCAATGCAGCTCTGTACCTTTGGGAAGCCAACAATCTTGGAGAAGCCCAGAGCCCTTTCACGCATTGCCTAGGTGGTCATGGGGAACTTTATGTAGTCATTCCTCCGGGCGTATAGTGCAGCAGTCACCTGCCAAATGCAGATATGTGTTGCATGTAGAGAAATGGCGCACACATACCCAGTTGTAGCTTGAAACGATCTAGATGCATAGAATGAAAGTGCAGCTGTAACCTTCACTTCAACTGACAAAGCAGTCCTGATGCTTCTAGGTTGCAGGTCTGCTTTTACTAACTCACAGATCTCAGTTACAACTTCTTTGCAGAAATGTAGCCTTCTCACACAGTCTACGTCACTCAGGTCCAGGTATGAACGCCTGTCTCAATATACCCGACATGGTTAAGGCCTGCTGGCCATCATCCTATGTGCTTTGAGGTTCCTCATGCAATGATGTCGAATCAATTGTCTCCTCTGCAGCACCATGATGCAGAAGGCTTGCACGAGGTATGGCACTGTCAGTATTGCCCCCATGATTAAATTGTACCTTTGCAAGAAGCTCAAAACAGCAGGACAAACTTCTTTGTTCTCTCTCTCCGCAAGGTGGACGCCCTAGTATGGATCACACCCTGATCTGTGCATGCGCAATAGACTTGCTTAGAGCAGAAAGCAAGGCATTCAAATGAGGACATTTGAGGCAACGAAGTCTAATGCAATTCTTTAATTTCAGATTTTTTTCAAAGTACTACCCCACCACCGAATGAACATCTCCTCACCGGGCTCGAGGGTTGGCCAGCAGATTCGCTCACTCGCCTGGAAACAGGGACTTGACAAACCCCCCCCGTCCCACCCCCATACCTCACCCCAGGCTTCTTTCGATGCTGCTGCGTAGTGTAATGGTTCTCATCCCTTCAGTTTGGCTTCTACACACCCCCAACCCCTACACCACCCCCCCGGCCTCCCCGGTCCCCCCGGACTTCTTTTAAAGCCGATCCCCGAGCCCGTGTGTGGGCGAGGGAGCGATTCTGCCAGCTGACGTTCCGATCCTCGAGCCCGGTTTGGAAACGTTTGGTGGTGGCGTGGCACTTTGAGAAAATTCAAAATTAAAGAATTGCATTAGACTTCCATTTTCTGGGTTTTAAGTTTGAAAAAATTAAGCTTCATGATGCATATTTAATGTGTTCTAGACTCTCTCCAAAACTTTGCATAAAAACAATGGCATCTTTCTGTGCTGATTTTTTAATGTGCGCTGGTTTTTCTTACCTGCCCAGAAGGATTTTTGGGAGTGGTCACATACGCCATCCTAGGAAAAATGTAAGTTGGCCAAACTTGCATAAATGTGAAAAACTGGTGCAGATATCAGGTTACGCCCACATGACGCAAAGAAAAATCAATCTAATAAAATCGTAACTAACTGAGTTACGCTGGCACACAATCTTTGGCGAAACTTGGATATTTTAATTTAGGCCAAAAAAAAGTATTGCGCGCCAAAAATCAGCGCAGATAACTGGGGAAAATTGAGCCCATAATTTTCTTTTGTTCTGACGATAAATAAGATATTTAGTTAAATAAATTTAAGACATACCTATGGGTTATTTGGGATCCCCTCAGACTAGACATGGTGTCTTCCAGGTTCTGCCGAAGATCTACGATATTCTGAACAGTTCTTTTTCTCTGTGTCTCTGGATCTTTTAGTCAAAAGAAGAAAAATGAAATGATTATAAAAATTTCTTAATTTGCAACCTTGCTTTTCTACACTGCTCTGCAATTGATCAGGATTAGTAAAATATTAACATTTATTTCTGACTAATGCATTTCAGGTTTATACAAGACGCAAATAAGATGTTTCATGAAGATATCTGCTGAGAAACCAATAGAACCTTTCAAAAACTGGTTACAATTAGATGAATTGACCAACCTTCCTCCCCATACCTCATCTCCCCCAAGTCTGTAACCAGCTGGAATTAAAAGTCAAGACTGAATGGAACGGAATGCAGAAGTCGTAATTTCAAATCAGCAGCTCAAAACAAATTCAATCTTGAATGAATACTGTTAATGCTGTTATATTAGATTCAAGATATCATACATTTTGGAATTCCAGTAGATTTTCATAAAAACAAAAAATACGTTTATAGGCTTTTTGGTTTTATTCATTATATATTTACAATTATGGAATGGTTCATGATTCCATGCAGTTGTTTGATTCTGTTTTACAATGTTCACACTAAGAAACGCACTTTAAGTGTGGGAATGAAATAAGTCAGGCCAGTAGCCAAAGGAGCCAGGGTCCTCACTTCTAGCCAGATGGCTGGGGAGCTTGAAGCCAAAGGCTGCCTGCCACATCAATTCCGTTGCGTCAGTTGAAAGAGTTTGGGCTGTTACCAGCCTGGTTTCTAGCCGGAACGCCGCGTAAAGCTCAAGGGAGGAGAAACTGACATCACTTTACCCCACTTAGACTACATCCCCCACTACAGTGCTGCAAGTCGTTATCTAAAGGTCCACAGCCAACATGATCCCTGGAGGTGGATGTGTGATACAGAGTACAATCAAATGTTGAGACTAGATGATGGAACAGCATCAAAAAATAGTTTTTGCACATGTGATTACAATTAAATCAGTTGATATATTCTACTACAAAGTTAAAGACAAAATATCACCAACAGAACCCATTTTAATGTTCATATTTTTCAAAAAGACAAAGGAAGCTGCATATTAAGGCATACTAAATACAGGGCATGACGTTCCAAGATACAGATTCAAAAATCGATTACAAGAAATTCTGATTAATGTCCCTTTGTTGGCTATTTCAGTTGATCTTGTGAACGTTTGTTTGAACAGCATTGCTGATGAAATTACTGGAGGCACTGTCTTTGAAAGTTTATTGATCCCCAAAAAGTGAAGGAGCTGAATTAATTTATACAGTTGAAGCTGAATGATCGCTGGATTTATGACTGCTTCGCTACCAATGGCAAGCCAGCTCCCCAACAGTCAAGCTCAGTAGCTCCTTCAAGGCAATAATAACTCCAATGATGTCCTCTGCTGTATTTTTAAACAAAATCAGACGATGGATAAAATTGGGCAAAGTATCTTGTCGAAAATTCTCTACTAATGAGGCAAAAGCTCTCCCTTTAATAATCTAATAATATGAATTTGTTTTATTTTTTTGATTAACAAAGCACAACTCATATGCCACCGGTTTTGGCAGCTATTTAAAAAATGTTTCCGAGATGATTTGTTCTGTACACAGGCAACGAGTAACAGACTATTAACGTATTCAATATTCTGGATTACTATCTCAAATTAAAAGACTGAAGTTTAAAATAAATGCTTCAAGTCAATTTTACTCCGGTAATTTAGAGATAATCAGGTATAAAAATGTCTTCTGGATATAACATTGGACATTTCTCATGTGTCATTGCAATTCAGTTTATATACTATCAGGACAACCTATTTCAATTTTTCTTTTGCTTTTCTATTTTTATGCTAATCAAGATGAAGGATTCATGGAGAAGAGAATGTGTGCCCATTTTGGGCATCCATTAAGCATACATAAGTTAGGAGCAACAAAGACCGATACTTCCTCTACTTATTAAAAAAAAATGACTTGACCTTGACCCCACTTCTGTGTCAGTGTGTATTTTCCAGTTCCCTACCATCCATCTTAATGGCCATGAGAGCGCCAATTTTATTTGTGGAGTAGGCCTTCTAATTTAGTGATAATTCATGCTGAATTGTGGGCAGGTTTGTGCCGTGAGCCACTCCATAGCACAAATTTTCCAGTTTGTATGTCAGACCACGTAGGAGGTGGGCACGATGGTTTGGAGGAGGGTTGACTCAGGGAAAATTCTTTATAATGTCAGAGAGTACCTGACATGGAGAATGCCTCTGTTTGGAAGTTTATTATTTGGCTGGATGGGAAATTCAATGCGACGGCAGGCTTTATAACATAAAGGGGAGGTATGTTTTTCCCCATCAAATCTCTTGCACTTCAACTGCAGAACAATGGCAAACAGATGTGCTGAATCATCCCAAGCCCACACAGTTACTGAAGGCTCTGAAAATGCGCTGTTGGAGAAAGTGCAGCAGAGAAGGACAGTAATATTTGGCACCATAGGACACTGCCCGTGCAGGTGAGCTGCACTGAATGTTTGGGAGGAGATAACCATGCATTTAAATACAGGGTGAAATACTCAGAAGAGCCAACAGCAAATGAGGAAGTTTACAGACCTCACTAGGTCAGCCAATGTAGGTCCACCTACCATTACATGGCTGCTGGGATGGGGTGGAAGAAGGTTAGGATGGGGAAGGGAAGCAATGTTTAATCTTGACGCTTTGGCCATCGTAGTGTGGGGCAGGCTTGATGGACCAGCTGGTCTCTTTCTGTCAGTCAATTTCGTCTGTTCGGATTCCCTTATATTAATTAGCTCTGTAAATATGGTAACATATGGCACAATATGGTAATCTTACACTTCTACACTCCTGATAGGGAGTCTCACTTGCTGGGAGTGCACAATGAAAATATGTTTTGGTATGGTGCTCGATTTTCCTTCCATAATGCATATAAAATTAATGGATGTGCGGACATAATTAGCTTATATAATGCTCCCAGCAGGAGAAGCTTCACGCTGGGAGGGCTGTAGCAGGAACTGATCCTTTCATGTTTATGGCCACTTATTCTACCATACAGTACTCTGAAGGATTACCAAACATGGCCATTAAGCAGCAGAATACATGTTGCACCAAGAGCTTCCTGCCCTGAAGTCATACCCAATCAAATGTTCTTGGACTGTGCAATGTCGGTAGAGATCTGACAAGTACAATTTCTGTCTTAAGTTCTAACCACCAACTTGTGTTTATATTGAGCATTTAATGTAAGAAAACATCTCAAAGCCCTTCACAGGAGCGCAATAAGAAAATTAACACCAAGCCAAAGAAGGAGATAATAGAACAGTTGACTAAAGATTTGGTTAAAGATGCATATTTTAAGGAGCATCTTAAAGGAGAAAAAGGTAGAGAGACAGAGAGGTTTAGAGAGGGAATTCCAGAGCTTAGGACCGAGATAGCTGAAGGCATGGCCAATGGATGAACAAAAGGAGATGCACATAAGGTCAGAGTTGCAGGAGTGCAGAGTTCTTGGAGGTTAGTAGGGCTGGTTACAAAGGGGGCAAGGCCATGGAAGGATTTGAATATCAGGATGAGAATTTTAAAATTAAGTACTGTTGGATTGGGAGCCAAAGTAGGCCACAATCACGGGGGTGATGGGTGAATGGGACTTAGTGCAGATTAGAATACAGGCAGTAGAGTTTCGATGAAGAAATTTAGGGAGGGTGGAAGATGGAAGATCAGCCAGGTATGCATTGGCATAATCGAGTCTGGAGGTAACAAAAGCATGGATGAGAGTTTCAGCAGCAGATAAACTCAGGCAGGGGCAGAAATGAGTGGTGTAATGGAGGTTAAAGCAGGCGGTCTTTGTGATGGGAGAGCCTATGGAGTCAGAAGCTTAACTCAGGGTGAAATAGGCTGCTGTCGTAGCGAATGGTCTGGTTCAGCTTGAGTAAGTGGCCAGGAAGGTGGATGGAATTAGTGGCAATGGAACAAAGTTTGAGGTAGGGGCCAAAGACAATGGCTTCAGTCTTCCTGATGTTTAATTGGAGGAAATTGCAGGAGATTCTCTGGCTGCGTGGGTAGGTAAGACTGGAACCAGATGAGGACAGTTCTATTCAGCTGGACAATGCAGGAGAGACGTTGGAGAAGGATGGTGTGGTCAACTGTGTCAAAGGCTGCAGACAGATTGGGAAGAATGAGGAGGAATGCCACTATAGCCAAAGTCAAAGATGTTGTAATTTGTAAATTAGATTAGGATAATTTCAGTGCTGTGGCAGAAGCAGAAACCCGATTAGAGGGGTTCAAATATGGAGTTGCAAGAAAGATGAGAGGCGATAGGATTTTGGAGGAAAAAGGTAGTTGGTGATGGGGCCATTGTTTGTGAGAACAGAGGGGTCAAGGGTAGGTTTTTTGAAGAGGGTGGTAACGACGACAGATTTGAAATAGAGTGAGACAGTACCCGAGAGGGAACCATGTGCGATAATAGCTAGCATTAGGGCCAGGAAGGGAAGTTGTGCAGTCGGCAGTTTAAAGAGAATAGGGTTGAGAGAGCAGGAGGTGGGTCTCATGGACAAGATAAGCTCATAGAGGACATGAGGGGAGATGGTAGAGAAACTAGAGAAAAGGCATTCAATATTAGTGACAAAGAAGTCCATGAGCTCCTCACAGTTGTTGATGGAGGTGAGGGTGAGCGGAGCAGCAGCGAGGGGTTTAAGTTGACTTTTGGTATTACCTATTGGAACATTTACCATTATATCTTTTAATAGCTATTGTGGTTACTGAAGTTCTTTAATAATGTATTTATCCACAGTAATACAGAACAAGGAAATTGTGCAGTAATGTATCAACGGTGATACTGAATATACTAATAACATTGCTGTTACATTTGATTTCATTACTTTTTATACAAGGAATTATAATTAAATTCCTGAAGAATAATTAAAATACAATTCAATGTGTATCTGAAGTCTGCCATTGAAAATGATGCAAAAATTTGAAATACCACCTGCAGATTATGGTATATTACTAGGTCAGTTGTGCCAATGGAAAGCAATTTCAACTTCCCATCAAAGTAAAATAACTAATCAGCAAGAACACTCGAATCAGTAGAAAAGGAAATTTCAAAATGATGAGAAGGGGAATTTAATAATGGGAAATGTGGAAATGGCTGAGACCTTAAACAATTATTTTGCTTCGGTCTTCACAGTGGAAGACACAAAAACCATGCCAAAAATTGTTGGTCACGGGAATGTGGGAAGGGAGGACCTTGAGATAATCACTATCACTAGGGGGGCAGTGCTGGATAGGCTAATGGGACTCAAGGTAGACAAGTCCCCTGGTCCGGATGAAATGCATCCCAGGGTATTAAAAGAGATGGCGGAAGTTATAGCAGATGCATTCGTTATAATCGACCAAAATTCTCTGGACTCTGGGGAGGTACCAGCGGATTGGAAAACAGCTAATGTAACGCCTCTGTTTAAAAAAGGGGGCAGACAAAAGGCAGGTAACTATAGGCCGGTTAGTTTGACATCTGTAGTGGGGAAAATGCTTGAAGCTATCATTAAGGAAGAAATAGCGGGACATCTAGATAGGAATAGTGCAATCAAGCAGACGCAACATGGATTCATGAAGGGGAAATCATGTTGAACTAATTTACTGGAATTCTTTGAGGATATAACGAGCATGGTGGATAGAGGTGTACCGATGGATGTGGTGTATTTAGATTTCCAAAAGGCATTCGATAAGGTGCCACACAAAAGGTTACTGCAGAAGATAAAGGTACGCGGAGTCAGAGGAAATGTATTAGCATGGATCGAGAATTGGCTGGCTAACAGAAAGCAGAGAGTTGGGATAAATGGGTCCTTTTCGGGTTGGAAATCGGTAGCTAGTGGTGTGCCACAGGGATCGGTGCTGGGACCACAACTGTTTACAATATACATAGATGACCTGGAAGAGGGGACAGAGCTTAATGTAACAAAATTTGCAGATGACACAAAGATTAGTGGGAAAGCGGGTTGTGTAGAGGACACAGAGAGGCTGCAAAGAGATTTAGATAGGTTAAGCGAATGGGCTAAGGTTTGGCAGATGGAATATAATGTCAGAAAATGTGAGGTCATCGACCTTGGAAAAAAAAACAGTAAAAGGGAATATTATTTGAATGGGGAGAAATTACAACATGCTGCGGTGCAGAGGGACCTGGGGGTCTTTGTGCATGAATCCCAAAAAGTTAGTTTGCAGGTGCAGCAGGTAATCAGGAAAGCGAATGGAATGTTGGCCTTCATTGCGAGAGGGATGGAGTACAAAAGCAGGGAGGTCCTGCTGCAACTGTATAGGTTATTAGTGAGGCCGCACCTGGAGTACTGCGTGCAGTTTTGGTCACCTTACTTAAGGAAGGATATACTAGCTTTGGAGGGGGTGCAGAGACGATTCACTAGGCTGATTCCGGAGATGAGAGGGTTACCTTATGGTGATTTATTGAGCAGACTGGGTCTTTACTCGTTGAAGTTCAGAAGGATGAGGGGTGGTCATATAGAAACATTAAAAATAATGAAAGGGATAGACAAGATAGAGGCAGAGAGGTTGTTTCCACTGGTTGGGGAGACTAGAACTAGGGGGCACAGCCTCAAAATACGGGGGAGCCAATTTAAAACCGAGTTGAGAAGGAATTTCTTCTCCCAGAGGGTTGTGAAGCTGTGGAATTCTCTGCCCAAGGAAGCAGTTGAGGCTAGCTCATTGAATGTATTCAAATCACAGATAGATAGATTTTTAACCAATAAGGGAATTAAGGGTTACGGGGAGCGGGCGGGTAAGTGGAGCTGAGTCCACGGCCAGATCAGCCATGATCTTGTTGAATGGCGGAGCAGGCTCGAGGGGCTAGATGGCCTACTCCTGTTCCTAATTCTTATGTTCTTATGTAAAATTCCAATTTCAACTATATCTGAATACATAAGAACATACTGAAACCCTATTAAATTTACTCAATTAACCAAAAAAATGGTTTGCGAATTACAAAGAGCTGATTGAATTTTGTTGCTCCAATCTGAAAAATAATTGATTATATCAGAGTTGATCTTACGCAGGTCTTTCTGCATAAGAATAAGGAAACTGTGCAACGTTAGTGTATTTGTTTTAAAATCAAGTCTTTCCCCACCCCAAGCCCATGACAGACAATAAACCTCCAACTTTCAATTTTTCCAGCACAAGACGAAACAGAACTGCAGTATCCAGTATTACAGGTTCCTTCCAGAAAGGCTTCTCTTTAGCCTTGATTTGGTTAGAAAAATAAGCCGGAGAAAAATCACATGCACACGCTAAAAATAATGACTAATCCCATCACTGTTGAGCTAATTACATTGGAACATTAAGAAAGTGTGCAATGTGGAACAGACCATTTGGCTAGTCAAGCCTCCTCCTATCACACACCATGGGACAATAATGAAATGCGCCTCTAATGCTCCTAATCATCGAGTACAGAAAACCTGCGCTGAAACCTGAGGTTTGCTGTGTGACCACCACACATTATAACGTTGTGGCGAAGCGTATGTGCATTAACCTAATTAAGACCTTACAAAATGCCCCATATTGCAGGTCTCTGCACCTAAAGAGCGCTACTGGAGCTCAAAACCGAATTAAAACAGGTGCTACATGATTGGTCCATTCAGTTACGTTGGTTCCTATTCTTTAAAGCGAGGTCTGATTGGTAAAAACATAGAAAATAGGTGCAGGAGTAGGCCATTCGGCCCTTCCACCCTGCACCACCATTCAATGTGATCATGGCTGATTATGCAACTTCAGTACTCCATTCCTGCTTTCTCTCCGTACCCTTTGATCCCTTTAGCCGTAAGGGCCACATCTAACTGGGTCGCTGCTGCTCACTGAGGAGCTGTCGTCTAGCAGTGCACAGGGAACTGCTGACTCGCTAGCCTGGGCGTTGTTTGGTTTGGGATCCTGGCTGGTCCCGGTCCCCTTTGGGGGGGCTGTAGCGGGTGACCCTTTGTTTCCGGGTATGGCCTTGGTGGCAATGGGGTCTGGGCGCTGCGCCTTAGCACAGTTTGCTCTTTCAGGCTCGTGGCGGTTGGTGCTATCGGGTGCCTGAGAGGTGGAGCCGATCAGGGGCAGGGTATCGATACCGGTGCCATTGCCCGCCTGAGATCACTTGCGCTGCAGCTCGTATGTATTGGCTGCTTGTGGCCACACACCATGGTGCATAACTCTGGTCCCAGGGACGCAGGCTACAGCATTGGGTAGCTCGCTGGACCTGTGTGCTCCCGATGGGTGTCTGCCCGCTGCATTGGCTGCGTGCAGTTGAAATCCGACATCGCACAACATTTCATTACTTATGGTGGATATTCTGTAGCTCCGATCGCGATCACTTACACATTTTACATGATCGCGCGACTTTTCCTTGCTTATTGCATGCACACAACTCTGATCATCAGTTACACATTTTATCTCTAACTTACAGTTGCTATTACATTGCTTGAGTTTATGGAACTGTCCCTTTAATTGTAGTGGGTTGCAGGCCTCCTTTAAGAGAGCCTTGCTTTCTTTACCTCAATCCTCTTCTCCGTTTGGTGCCATGTGTTGCTGCATCAGCGCTGCAGCTCGTGATCTGGCTGCGGCCATCTTTTTCTTCAGCACCTCACCTCGTGGTTTGGGCGCCATCTTTCCTCCACCCACGATTTCAACTGCGGTGATCGTCTTTTCCCCGCGTTCTGCCACCGATGCTGGGAAGTCGCCTTTGGATCCGATTTTCTTCCTCGAGTCCTGCCGCTGGAGCCTGGAAGGTGCGTTCGGGTCGTCTCAGCTGGATCATCTCCACGCAGTCGTGCTGAGCGGTCTGTGCCTCAGGTGCTGTACTGGTCTACTCTCTGATGCCGGGTCCACCTTCAAATGAAGGATTGCTGTGCCTCTGAACGCGGAGGACGTCGATTGCTGGAGGAGTGAAGCCTTCCCACTTCCAATGGATCTTCTCCATCCACTTTCTTCCAAGTAGCGTTGGTCCATCACCTGCAACAATCCACAGAGGTAACTTGTGCACCGCACCATCATGGAGTAGCTTTACATTCGCACTACCAACGACTGGGATAAGTTCATCAGTGTAAGTGCGCAGCTTTGCCTGAACCGGGACCAACTTGGGTCGTTCAGCTTGATTGTCCCATAGCCTCTCAAAGGCTTCTTAATTCATTACTGACTGGCTCACCCCGTGTCCACTTCCATGAAGACTGGAACGCCATCTATCTCGACTTCTATCCTCAACGGGCAACACTCGGTGGTGCAGGTAAACATGTTATATACCTGATCGTGGGGCTGAGCTGCCTCTCTGCCGATCGGTTCGTAATCCGCACTGGATTCATGGCCATCTGCAGACTCTTCATCGACACAGTGAGTCATATTTCTCTTACACATTCACTGGAGGTGGCCCTTTGTGTTGCAGCCCTTGCATACATAGTCTTTAAAGCGGCACTGGTGAGCCCTGTGATTCCCTCCACAATGCCAGCATGGAGCTACTCGATTAGCCCCACTTGGCGACTCTGAGTTAAGGGACTCGGGGGCCTGTTCTCTCTCCCCTGAGAGGGTTCGTGTTCTACAGTCCAGCCTCTAAAAGGCGCCACTCAGTACACAGTACCTGCCATGTTTGAGTCCTGAGGGTGAGTCATCTGCCTAGAGCCGCAGGTCGAGGTCGTGAATGCCTGGCTCACAGAGATAGCCTTCTGCAGTGTGACTGTGGTATCCACCGACAGTAGCTTATGAAGAAGGCCCTCATGGCCAATTCCAATGACAAAAATGTCTCGCAACGCTTCGTTGAGGTGGATGCCGAAATCACACGTTGCCGCCAGCCTCCTGTGGTCTGTGGCGTATTTCGCGATTTCCTGGCCTTCGAGCCGTCGGTGGGTGTAGAACCGGTGTCTGGCTGTGAAGATGCTCTCCTTGGGCTTGAGTTGCTCATGGATCAGGGTTACGAGCTCCTCGTACGTCTTGGTCGTTGTCTTCGCTGATGCCAGCAAGTCCCTGACGAGGCCATAGGCAGTGGGCCCACAACTGGTTAGCGGGATAGCTCTGCGCTTATCAGCCAGGGTGGCCGGGTCGTCTTCTGCCAGGTCATTTGCTGTGAAGAAATGGTCGAGCCTCTCCACAAAGGCATCCCAATCATCATCATCGGCGAACTGCTTCAACGTACCAAGGGAAGACATTTTCACGTGAAAGTCCGTAATCTCATTGCCAATTGTTATTTCCTTGGATGCTCTAATAATGACTCTAGAGGCAATGTGTTGTACTTGAACTGTAGTGACATTAGTCCTTTGTTTATTAACTCCAGAGTGAGGATCACACTTGGTGGCTTGCCTTTTATACTCGGCCACGCACACCTGTACAGGTAACTTACAAGTCTCCCCCTGCTGTGCCCTCTGGTGTCACACCTTATGATAGTACCAACAGTAGCCATGTAGGATACATGACATTTCTATGAGATCCCCTCTCTTTCTTCTAAATTCCAGTGAATATAAGCCCAGTCGATCCAGTCTTTCTTCATATGTCAATCCTGCCATCCCGGGAATCAGTCTGGTGAACCTTCGCTGCACTCCCTCAATAGCAAGAACGTCTTTCCTCAGATTAGGAGACCAAAACTGTACACAATATTCAAGGTGTGGCCTCACCAAGGCCCTGTACAACTCCCTGTTCCGATACTCAAATCCTCTCGCTATGAAGGCCAAATGCCATTTGCCTTCTTCAATGCCTGCTCTACCTGCATGCCAACTTTCAATGACTGATGTACCATGACACCCAGGTCTCATTGTACGTCCCCTTTTCCTAATCTGTCACCATTCAGATAATATTTAGCCTTCCTGTTTTTGCCACCAAAGTGGATAACCTCACATTTATCTATATTATACTGCATTTGCTATGCATTTGCCCACTCACCAAACCTGTCCAAATCACCCTGCAGCCTCTTAGCATCCTCCTCACAGCTCACACTGCCACCCAGCTTAGTGTCATCTGCAAACTTGGAGATATTGCACTCAGTTCCTTTGACTAAATCATTAATGTGTATTGTAAATCGCTGGGGTCCCAGCAATGAACCTTGCGGTACCCCACTAGTCACTGCATGCCATTCGGAAAAGGACCCGTTTATTCCTACTCTTTGTTTGCTGTCTGCCAACCAGTTCTCTATCCATGTCAATACATTACCCCCAATATCATGTGCTTTAATTTTGCACACTAATCTCTTGTGTGGAACCTTGTCAAAAGCCTTTTGAAAGTCCAAATACACCACATCCACTAGTTCTTCCTTGTCCACTCTACTAGTTACATCCTCAAAAAATTTTAGAAGATTTGTCAAGCATGATTTCCCTTTCATAAATCCATGCTGACTTGGACCGATCCTGTCACTGCTTTCCAAATGCACTGCTATTACATCTTTAATAATTGATTCCAACATTTTCCCCACTACCGATGTCAGGCTAACCGGTTTATAATTCCCTGTTTTCTCTCTCCCTCCTTTTTTAAAAAGTGGGGTTACATTAGCTACCCTCCAATCCATAGGAACTGATCCAGAATCTATAGAATGTTGGAAAATGACCACCAACACATCCACTATTTCTAGGACCACTTCCTTAAGTATTCTGGGATGCAGACTATCAGGGCCTGGGGATTTGTCGGCCTTCAATCCCATCAATTTTCCGAACACAATTTCCTGACTAATGAGGATTTCCTTCAGTTCCTCCTTCTCGCTAGACCCTCGGTCCTCTAGTATTTCCGGAAGATTATTTGTGTTTTCCTTAGTGAAGACAGAACCAAAGTATTTGTTCAATTGGTCTGCCATTTCTTTGTTCCCCATTATAAATTCACCTGATTCTGACTGCAAGGGACCTACATTTGTCTTCACTAATCTTTTTCTCTTCACATATTTACAGAAGCTTTTGCAGTCAGTTTTTATGTTCCCTGCAAGCTTACTCTCATATTCTATTTTCCCTCTCCTAATTAAACCCTTTGTCCTCATCTGCTGAATTCTAAATTTCTCCCAGTCCTCAGGTTTGCTGCTTTTTCTGGCCAATTTATATGCCTCTTCCTTGGATTTAACACTATCCCTAATTTCTCTTGTTAGCCACGGTTGTGCCACCCTTCCCATTTTATTTTTATGCCAGACAAGGATGTACAATTGTTGAAGTTCATCCATGTGATCTTTAAATGTCTGCCATTGCCTATCCACCATCAACCCTTTAAGTATCATTCGCCAGTCTATTCTAGCCAATTCACGTCTCATAGCATCGAAGTTACCTTTCTTTAAGTTCAGGACACTAGTCTCTGAATTAACTGTGTCACTCTCCATCTTAATGAAGAATTCTATCATATTATGGTCACTGTTCCCCAAGGGGCCTCGCACAACTAGATTACTAATTAATCCTCTCTCATTACACAACACCCAGTCTAGGATGGCCAGCTCTGTAGTTGGTTCCTTGACATAGTGGTCTAGAAAACCATCCCTTGTACACTCCAAGAAATCCTCCTCCACCATATTGCTACCAGTTTGGTTAGCCCAATCTATATGTAGATTAAAGTCACCCATGATAACTGCTGTATCTTTAATGCACGCATCCCTAATTTCCTGTTTGATGCCATCCCCAACCTCACTACTATTATTTGGTGGTCTGTACACAACTCTCACTAGCGTTTTCTGCCCTCTGGTGTTCCACAGCTCTACCCATACAGATTCCACATCATCCAAGCTAATGTCCTTCCTTACTATTGCGTTAATCTCCCCTTTAACCAGCATTGCTATGCCACCTCCTTTTCCTTTCTGTCTATCCTTCCTGAATATTGAATACCCCTGGATGTTGAATTCCCAGCCTTGGTCACCCTGGAGCCATGTCTCCGTAATCCAAATTACATCATATCCGTTAACAGCGATCTGCGCAATTAATTCATCCACTTTATGGTAGTTGCATCAAGTAGGTATTTGCTGTTCCAAGGATTTCATTGCTTATTTCATGGTGTCTTTGGGTTTCACAATTACAGACATTCATGCCTCGTTAAAGCTGCCATCTGTGGATATTTGGTGAGTGAACTGTAATTAAGTATGGCTAAATCGAACCTACAGGAATTCTGTTGGCCATCCTTCTCTATCTGCAAGTTCTCTATCCTCCTTAGATACATGCGGTGGTGCAAGATTACTGGAAGATTGTAAATGTTGCACCCTTGTTCACAGAGGGGAGAAGGATAAACCTGGCAATTAAAGGCCTGTCAGTTTAACATCAGTAAAGAATCTGTTACATCTCAAACTTTTCCAGTTCTGATGAAGGGTCACAGACCTGAAACATTAACTGTTTTCTCCACAGATGCTGCCTGACCTGCTGAGATTTCCATCATTTTCTGTTTTTATTTCAGATTCCAGCATCCACAGTATTTTGCTTTTATATTAGAGTTTAACATCGGAAGCTTTTAGAAACAATAATCCGGGAGGAAATTAACACGAATTTGGACAAGTATGGACGAATAAAAGAGAGCTAGCATGGATTTGTTAAGTGGCAGTAGCAGAATGGTTACACACTTGGCTAAGGGATAGAAAATAGAGATTTGTGGTAAATAGCTGTTTTTTGGACTGGAGGGAAGTATACAGTGGTATTCTCCAAGGTTCAGTACTAGGACATCTACTATTTTTGATATACATTAATGAGGTGGACTTGGTGGTACAGGATATAATTTCTAAATTTGCAGATGGCATGAAAATTAGAAGTGTAGTTAACTGTGAGGAAGATAGTACAGGTTGAACCTCTCTTATCCGGTACCCTCGGGACCTGGCCTGTGCCGGAGAAGGGATTTTGCCGGACGAGGGGAGGTCACGTTCAATTGGATGGTTCAGGTACCGAGCACGGGGATATCGGGGCTGGCTGGCTTGGGGCTGGGAGCGCGGTAGAGAGATCATGGCGGGGGGATGGCGGTGGATCTCGGGGTCAGGCCAGCGATTGCGGAAGTCGGCAACGAGGAAAGCCTTCAATTTGTTCATGTCGGAGCAGCCGGGAATGGTGCCGGATGAGGGATGGTGCCGGATAAGTGAGTCATGGATAAGGGAGGTCCCACCTGTAATAGACTTCAAGAGGACGTAGACAGGCTGATGGAATGGGCAGTCACATGGCATATGAAATTCAACACAGAAAGAAGCATGAGGTCATACGTTTTGGTAGGAAGAATGAGGAGAGATATTACAAGCTAAATGATACAATTTTAAAGGGATGCAAGAACAGAGAGATTTAGTGGTGTTTCTGCACAGATTTTTGAAGGTGGCAGGACAGTTTAATAAAATAGTTAATAAAGTACATGGGATCCTTGGGCTTTGTAAATAGAGGCATAGAATACAAAAGCCAGAAGTTATGCTAAACTGATATAAAACACCAGTTCATCCCCAGTTGGAGTATTGTGTTCAATTCTGGGCACCACACTTTAGGAAGGATGTGAAGGCTTTGAAGTGGGTACAGACGAGATTTGCTAGAATGGTTCCAGGGGTGAGAGATTACAGTTATGTGGATAGACTGGAAAAGCTGGGGTTTTTCTCCCTAAAGCAGAGAAGGCCAAGAGGAGATTTGATAGAGGCGCTTAAAATCATGAAGGGTTTAGTTGGAGTAAATAAAGTGAAACTGCTGTAATGGCTGAACGGTCAATAACCAGAGGGCACAGATTTAAGGTGATTGGCAAAAGAACCAGAGGCGACATGAGGAAAAATTTTTTAAGCAACGAGTAGTTAGGATTTGAAATGCATTGCTTGATAGGGTGCTGCAAACTGATTCAATAGTAGCTTATGTGGGCAATTACTGGCCAGTCGCTGGGCAAATAGCCCAATTCTGCATCAGCGATTGCATTTTCAGACCCCGCACAGATGGCCTGTCAATGCATACGCTGACTGACCGCAAATTCTGGATTTCGCGCATTCTGCAAGCACATGCAGAAATCCAGAACTTGCGGGGCATTTCAAAGGGTATACGACAGCGTACTCTGAGAGTACGCCGCCACACACACCGCAATTTCAGGGCCATGGATATAGCAGCAATACAGAGTGCAGTGCGGAATCATAGGTATGCCTCTGCATTTTGAAAAGATAAATAGCCTGCATTTTTATTTTGTGATATTCCCCCAAGCTTACAGTGAAGTGTGGTTAAGGTACATTGTAAGGCAACATGGTTAAATCAAACAATTCAACTTGAGCACAATTAACTTAGCAACATTTTGGAAACCAGCAAATATCTTCCTCACCTGCTCTTAGAATCTAGTCACCGGTATGACAGCATTCATTCTTTCTGCTACTTCCATCTTAGCTGCTCTCGCACTACTCTTCAGAAGGGAATGCCCCAATGCTCTTAAAGGAGCCATATTTCTCTCTACTCTAACCTGCAGCAGAACTTTCAGAACTGCTTTAATTGTTTGCAGAATGATGGCAACGTTGGCATGATGTATTTAATGTCCAATCCTGAGATGGTGATAGTGGGCCGCCTTCTTCATAGTAATTCGCTTGTACAACTGAATCTCTTGCCAAGCCACTCTCGTGGACATTTAGTCAACCATCTATTGTGGACGAGTCATATGCAGGCCAGCCAGATCAGATAGAGGTGGCAGGGTCAGTTTCCTGAAGAATATTACAACCAGTTGAGTTTTTAATGACAATCTGAAATTATCATTGTTTCTGGAATTCAAATCCATAACTTGGAATGGTTGAATTTGGAATTGTGATTTGTGTTGGCAATCCAGTAACATAACCATTACACTACAGGATCCTTGTAATCTGGTAGAATATCACTGGTCAGTAAGGTCTTGCTCAATCACTTTAGCAGTAGAGCCTTAAGGCGACTAGCAACCCGTTAAAGACTGCGGTCATCAAATAAGTCACCCTATTGTTTCAAGCATAATGCAGCAGGAGTGCCTCAATAATGTGCAAAGGAGCTGACCTTGGATCATTGCACAAGGTTATATTATCGAGCTACAGACACATGTACTGCCCAAAGAGCAATGCTCCAGATGTCCCAGTGTCTGGCCTGTGTTGTTGGGTCCCACATGTAATCTGCCTCCTAATGAACTTCACTTACTTATCTCCTGAGGGAAGGTGCTGCAAAATTCTTCAAAATGTGAAATAAGGTAGGTTTATTTTTAGACTTTTTATTGGGCTCAATTTTCCCCAGTGATTACTGCCATTTTTTGAAGCAGGCTCTCTTTTTGGCCTAAGTTAAAAAACCACAGTATCCCTAATCAATTTGCACCAGCGTAACTCAGGTAGTTACAATTTTTTTAGGTACGTTTTTTTTTTCAGCCAAAGGGGGCATAACCTGCCACCCGCGCCAATTCTGGCCATTTTGGCAAGTTTGACCAGCTGAGAGTTACTCCAGTTTTGCTTAGGCCAGCGTATGTGGCCTCTGCAGAAAAACCTTCTGAAGAGTTAAAGAAATCGGCGCAGGTAAGGAAATCGGCGCAGGCAAATGCAGATTCCTGGACAGCAGCAACAGGAGGAAAGGTAAGAGAGAGGAGGAGAGAGAGGTGGGGGGAGGGAGAGGGGGTGGGGGGAAGCCTTTCGGGTGTAGTTAGGTGCGGGGACCGGGAGGGAGGATGCCACTCGGCCTGGGATAGGGATGGGAGAGCGGACCGGGAGGCCATTCGGCCTGGGCTGGGGAGCAGACTGGGAGGCCACTTGGCCTGGGCTACGGGCAGGGGAGCGGACCGGCAAGGCACTCGGGGCCAGGGTCGAGCTGGGGAATGGACCGGCAAGCCCTTCGGCCAGGGCTAGGGGCGGGGGACTGGGACCAGCAAGGCACTTGGGGCTGGGGGTGGGGGGGGGGGGGCAGCGGGTGAGGGTGGGGAGCAGGACTGGCAAGGCACTCAGGGCTGGGGGGGGGGTGGTGGGGGAGCTGGAGCTTGAGTGGCACCGGCAAGGGGCTCGGGATGGGCTAGGCAAGCAGACCGGCAAGCCCTTCGGCCAGGGCTAGGGGCGGGAGAGTGGGCCCGGCTTTAATAATTGGAGGTAAGTTGCTGCAATATATTTTAATGTGTTTTTAAATTGATGCAATGTGTTTTAATGTGTTGGAAGCTGGCTGTATGTTTCACTTTCCAGCCTCAGCTCGCATTGTGTCCCTGGTTACCGTGGCAACCCAATCTTTTTGGCGCAGATCAAGGCTTCACCCCCAAAATTAAAGGACAGGTTAGGCCACGCCAAAATGAAGAATTCCAATGGGGAAACTTAGAACATTTTTTTGCCGTATTTGTGTGCCCAAAAAACGGGCGTAACTCTTCAAGTACGCCAAAAAAAAGCTTTGGGGGAAATTGAGCCCAAAATATGTAAATTTATTTTTCAAAAAATTAATTTGTTATTTTAAATGATTAATTAAATTCCATTTTGATTAATTTCAAATATGTGATGTTTTTTTATTTTAAATCTGTGCATACGGAACTCACCACATGTATGAATGGGAATATCTCTACTTTGATTGGTTGGGCCATGCCACATGATCCCAGGAATGCGTGCGAAGCGCCGGTGCTTCTGTGATATGTGTCCTTCTAAGCAGGCCTTCGTGTAGAGGCCTAGAACCATAAGTCTTTGAACCTACCGGACCACCGGGTAAATTATTAGATATTTTTCAGGTCGGAAGCATCTGCCTGCGGGAAGCCTCCGACCGCAATTTCTTGGCCAATATATTGGAATCTCAGCTTGGGCACTCACCTGTAATGGCCAGTAAGCCTCTTTACCATGTAAATCAGGGTCCCATGACTTAATTAGGACCACGATTGCAATTTTATGGGACAAATGGAGCGTGTACAGTCCTATCATGTGTCCTAGTGTTAAGTGGCCGAACCAGCGATTCGTAAAGGGGCCAGAATGCTCCCTCTAGATCCACAAAAATACTGTGGGTCGTTGCTGGCCCAGGTTTGCCACCTCCTTTTCCACTTTGGCTCCCCTCCTCAGGACCTCCTTGCAGATTGCCACGGTGTTTGAGCCCAAGCTGCCCGGGATGTCCATTTGGGGCATGCAGCTCGCTGGCAGTGTGGAAATGAGGCCTGGACATCGAAATGGCTCATGTTTCCCACCAGCAGAAGTGGGCTGCCAAACGGCATGCTCCATTGCTTGGCCGCGCAAAGGTTAAAATCTACCAACAACTATAACTTGTATTTATATAGCGCCTTTAACGTAGTAAAACTTCCCATGGTGCTTCACAGGAGCATAATCAGACAAAAATTAACATTTGGGCTAAAGAAGGAGACATTAGGACAGTCTTGGTCAAAGCTTGGTGAAAAGGATAGGTTTTAAGGAGCATCTTAAAGCAGGAGAGATGGAGAGGTTTCGGGAGGGAATTCCAGAGCTTAGGGCTTCAACTGCTGAAGGTATTGCTGCCAATGGTGGGACAAAGGGTGTTGGGAATGCACAAAGGTACAATTTGAAGGTGTGCAGAGTTTCCAGTGGGCTGTAGGGTTGGAGGAGGATAAAGGAGGGGTGAATATAATAGAGGGATTTGAACACAAGGATAAGAATTTTCAGTTTGATGAGTTGGTGGACAGGGAGCCAACGTAGGTCAGCGAACACAGGGGTGATGTGTGAACGGGACTGGGTGTGAGTTAGGATATGGGCCACATTATGCAGATGTTCCAACACAAGCATAATCTTTCTCTCGAAATGTGTTATATGTTACCAGACTTTAACTGTAATTGAATAGAGCAACCCAAGTTTAGCTGGTTTGGCAATCGCTGCAAAATCTAAGAAATCCTGTTTTCTCAAAATTGTATATAATACTTACTCTGTTAGGCAAACATCGAGATTTCTTGTTTACCAGAGAAAAGCAGACCTAATTTTTCAGGCAGTCTCCAATTCAGACAACAAGTACACAATGAAGCCAAGACTGCTACATTTATTCGTTCACAAAATGCAGTTGCCTACCATGTAATTCAAATCTCCATTCACGCTGACAGCAGACTAAAAGGTAATGTACAATTTTGGCTGTAATCCATCGTCTAAATTTGTCAATAGATATATTTTGCTGCCCGGGTATGAATTTACAGTTTACTATCATTCTACAATTCTGACCAATTTATAGAAAGACAGAGATCTTTATGACTGGACTTTACAAATATAAATAATATTATTTAAGATGCAGATTTTTGTTCAGTGATTATCTCCTCCGCCTCTTTTTTCCAGTGAGCGGAAAGACTGCTGCACCATATTTGATGTAAAAATCAGGATGTTTGTCACTAGACTGCAGACATCAAAATTTGAATTTCAAGGTCACTCTTTCGTCAACTTTAAAATCTCATTGCAGAGATCTCCCTTTATGAATTTCAACATAATTGGATTAGCAAGTCCACTATGAACCATTAAAATCACTTGTCAAGAGATTTCCTATGCTGATGATAGGGAACTGCTGTTTGTTTAATGTCATTGCCATTATTGTAAATGGTTCTTTCTTCACTGATGTAGCACATTATACTTGTACTGTAGTAGACAACTAGCAAATAAAGTGCAAACATAAACAATATTGCCTCAGGTCCAAGAGCATTTTCCACTAATTTAGAGTCCATAAGGGATAGGGCGATGGTGTTCAAAGCGACTGTCATTTGTATAGCCCTTTACTGTTGGAAAATCAACATTTGTATTGTGAATTTTAAGTAATAGTGCTACATTTTCTGATAAAATAACTAAAAAATATTACCGGAACCAGTAAATCCAGTGAGCCATAGAGCCCAGCTGTGTCTTGCCATCTGGCTTGAGCTGGGATTTGAACTCAGGTCATAGCATTAAGAGGTCACAGCCTTAAGCTATCATACCACTTGAGCTTAAGGGATGGACTTTTGATAATATCAGAGTGAAATATGTTGGGGCTATCCATTATATATTTACGCTGCTTCATCATGTTTTGTGCTTTTTGTTCTAACTGCTTGATAGGTTTAATTTGTGGCACTGCAATGCTGAAAAAACATTACAATTATATTGTAGGAATTGTAGCCTTGGTTTTACTCAATTCCTACATGATATTGTCAGCATATAAATAAGTGTATTTGAAGACTCTTAATTCAGGTTTATCCAACTTTTTCCCCAGTTATATGGGCACATTTTTTAATGAACTAAGTTGTGACTTTGGGATTCTCTATAAATTATTTTGAAGGTGGTGTTAACATAAAGAATAGTGTATGAATATTATTATTAAAATGTCTGTGACAGTAATTTCAAATCAGACAAAACATGTGGAAAACATTACTGTTGCACACTGCTGTATTCGGACATTTTAACAATCAAGGTCAAATAAACCCAAATCAATATTTTCCTTCCACTGAAGTGTAAGGAAGTATTGGAATATGCTAATGTATTTGAAAATTATTCACTTAGGTGCTCCAGAAATATTATACCTGATTTTTTTTCACCACGCTTTGCAAATCATCTATTTTCCAAAGAGGAAACCTTGATGCAGAATGTTGCATGAATGCATGATATAGCTTACTTGAGGAGTTTTTGCAGAGTACTTCAATTGTATTTGCTCATCATGAACTGAAAATAAGCCTGTTATTCCTACATTGTGAAAACAATGTCATCCCTTTCATTTTCACTGTAGAGTATTTCAGAATCATACAATTTTGTTGTGAACATTGCTTGCATTCATGAATAATCATTTGATGACAATAGCGATCACTGTCTGTAAATAAGTTATTATTCACAAGTATTTGCACTAGAATTGTAGAAATGACAGAATTCAGTGAAAGTAATTTTGTTCTCAGAATATTCTGTGTTCCTACATCTGAAATAGATCTTGTGTACAGGCTAATGTGAACTCAATTTTCTAGTTGCCTAATGTTAAAATTATCCGTTAAGCTTAAGCTGAATCAGAAACATGTTCCCTGCTTTGTCAGCTGCATGCAGTTTTCCAGCTGCAAGCAGGGTACAACCAAAAAACTGTTCAATTTTACACGCAAGATCATTTCTGGATTTTTGCCTCAATCGATTATAGAATGTTGTAATGGGTCAGTTGATGTTTTTGCATTATAGCTGTTCCAGTTCAACACTGCAATTTATTTAAGTGAATAACTTTACTGTGGACAATAAGTAAAGAATGGATAATAATCACTGAAGCTGTGCCTCCGAGGTCAAATGTACATTCCCTTTTACTTGTAGAAATCTATAGAACATTTCCATTAGAAGCAAAAAACTATACATCAGCCTTTTTCTCAATAGAAGCCTTGATTATGTGAAAATATGAATTCAATCATTTGTAGTTTTTTACATTTCAATAACTACCATCTGGTCGAAGGACATTCTAGAACTGTGAGAATAAAGGCTTCACACTCACAGCTAACAGAAGTTGTAAACTAAGAACCTTTTAATAATGGGGAAAGATTTCCTCGGTACAATATGTGCAATGGAATTCTAACCACGTTCTTTATTAATGGGTTGTTGCACAATGCATGGGAGAAGTCTTCCCTTGTTTGTTGGTATGATTTTTTTCATTTTACTCTAAGAATTTCTCGCTAACCAAAAAGCCTGAAGTGAACATGGCTAATTAATATTCTACGTCAGACCATTTCTTAACTGCCTGATAAATGCATTACGTGGAAAAACTGACAAAGAAGACATGCCTTTATGTAGCGCCTTTCACAACCTCAGGACATCCCAAAACACTTTACAGCCAATGAAGTACTTTTAAAGTGTAGTCACTATTGTAATGTTGGCAATTAGTGTTTCATTCACAAATCCCTCTCTTGTTAAAAGCCTTTTTATCTCAATGCCTTCAATTGGAATGGGAGGTTTGCTTGAAGAACAATTGAATTGTGTCATTTCAATGTAATTTATGTATCTAAAACTCTAACCTAAAGTTTGAAGACCATATAGATTTTTTTTTCAATGTAAAATACTCTCCTCATTCCTAAAGGGCAATAATCAGCATACATACAACTCAGTATTTTAAATGTCTGTTTTATTTCCCGACCTCACGGTTATGTAAATTCGAATTTTCCCACTCTTTAACTACCTTTATGCCCACCTCGCTATTATCGGACATAGAGTATGAGCAGGTCACCTGAACTTAAGAGGTCCATGAGACAATTGATTCTAAAGAAAGAACTTTCATTTATCTCCGAATGACCCAAAGCACTTTACAGCCAATGAAGAACTTAAGTGCAGTCACTGTTGTAATGTAGGAAATGCAGCAGCCAATTTACACACAGAAAGAGCTATGTGATAATGACCAAATAATCTGTTTTAGTGATGTTGGTTGAGGGATAAATATTGGCCAGGACACCGGGAGAACTAATCTGTTCTTATTCAAAATAGTGCCCTGGGATCTTTTATGCCCATCGGAGAGGGTAGACAGGGCCTTGTTTTAATGTCTCATCCAAAACATGACACCTCCAACACTATAGCAGTCCCTCAGTACTGCACTGGAGTGTTAGTCCAGATTTTGTTCTCAAATTCTACAGTAGAACCTGAACCCACAATCTTCTGACTCAGAGGCATGAGTGCTATCGCTGAGCCACAGAATCTCGTTCCTCCCTATCTCCTTCCTTGCCTCTTGAAAAGTATCTCACGTACAGTTGAGGGGAGAAATTCGGGAGTGTCCTGTTTGGGGCGCTAACTTTTAAAAGTTGAAAAAATTAACGACAGGCGCTAATGTTTTTAAACTTTAAAAAATGTCGAAGTTTGCGTTCCAGGAAGGAACTGGAGCACTAAATCAAGTGCTCCACTTCCCTCTTGGAGTGCAACAGGACGCAGGCGGGGCAGCACTTGTGCAGCGCTACACAGTGGGCCATGCAGCTCTGCCGCGTTGGAAGGCTCTTCCCCTCCCTTAATGGGCAGGTCCATTGCTGCAGGTTCTGCAAGGGAAATACTTCTTTGGTCCCCAACTTCAGCCACAATCTGACCCAATCAGCCCGATGCACTGCAGCAGAGTGCCGGCTGATCGAGTGGGACGGAAGAGGCTTGAAAAAAAAATCAATTTCCAACATTGCAGAAATGTTTTTTACTTATCTCGGCCACCTCACTTTTAAGCATTGGCCCCGAAGCACCCATCCTCCCGATGAATTCCTCCTGAAACCGCCGGTATTTTCGCCTGATGATACTACAGGGAGCGGAACCGAAGTTCGGGTCCAGGGCACTACCGGGGCAATGCGCACGGCGATGACGTCACGATCTCCAGGCAAAGGAGATTGGGGCGCAACATCCTACTGCCGCTGCAAACCTCTTGCCGAATTTAGCAAAAGTCGATCATCTCGCTGCGCCCGGTCAGTAAATGGTTAGCACCCCATTATTGCTCCCCGGAGGTGATCATGGGAGATGCTAAGGTGGCCAATTTCTAGGCCCAGGTGTTTTCCTCAGCTGAGACCAAGAACTAACTGCATGCAGAATCACGAGATCAAATTTGCTTAAAAATCACTGTTGCTCAGCATACTAGAGCACAGTAAATCACTTGTGCTTCTGGCTCCAAAAGTACAGAAGGTCATCACACACAATACATTGCATGCGTGAGAGAGCAAGTCCAGGGGAGGTGGAGAACATCGGTCAAACTAACACCTCAAGTCACTTTTCACTACCACTCTGACAGAATTGGATTGGTAAAAGCCTGGGATTATCCATTCAGTCACGCTGCTGGAATCCAGGGTGTATGCCCCAGAGAATACAAAGGGAAGAAAATGAAGATACAAAGAGAACTTTATAAATATAAAAAAGACTTTGGGAAGGGGAAGGGAGAGGAAGTAAGAAGGAAAAGAAATGGCCCAGTTATGTGTTTGCAGTGTAATTACTTTTTCCTCTCCATAAAGCCATATTATTATGCAATTTACATACTTGGACTATGCTGTAACAAGAAATACAAGTGTATTGCAGTGACAGTTTATAAAGAGTTGTTTACTCCAGTATAACTACAACATACTAGAGCAGGCTCTTCATCTACTTTTTTAAAAAAAAGGGGAATTTTCTCCATTTTCACCTGTCAATGGTCCCTTCCTTGACTCAAACACCTTGTGTGAGGCAAACAGTTTGCTACCAGGCCACAGTCAATGTTGCTTTTGGTCAGAGAAGCACTGCAGCAATCCACTGGAAACTCCTCATTTGATCATCTCTCCATAATATGCACGAATGCTTGACCTCTGATCAGTGGTTGTCCACAATAGCAGATGAAATCTAGAACTCACTTGACTTTGTGATCAAACCCATCTCACCACTCTAAGTTAACATTGTTTTTTTTTTCTCCTTCCTTGCCCTGGAACACCAAAGCCAATTGTACTGCTCAACTGAGGTCAACTAACCTCGGCGAACCTGCGGCAGAGCACATTGCATTTTCATAAAAGCATGAAATGAGATTTATATTTTGCATTTTTTTAATGGTATTTAGGCAATTAGCACTGCATGCAATGTTATCTTCAGAACTGGCATAAAAAGTATCAAACTGCTTTTGCGGATGGTGTCTAATTGCCATAAATGGAAAGACAGTTCAAATATTTTATCATTCAGGATTTCACAATTATAGATCCTGTGTAAATGTTCATGAATCAGAACCTCTCTCTGCTTCTCCAGTATTCAAAATGTTATCTTTGCTCACTATTCTACTTAGGAATCTCTTTCTATTTCAATTGTGTTCAGCATATCAAACCATTTACTAGTTTGTGGCTTGAAACGTGCACAAACATAACTAATTCAGTACCTCAAGCAGTCTAGTTTATACAATGTACACCTTGAATACAATATATTACAATAATTCCCAAAGTTTAGTGCAGATACAAAGCACTGCAGTATTTAAATACAGTAGTCATGCTGCAATACTACACTGTCAATCCTCAAAGGGTTATGAACCTTTTAATGGGAGGTGCATATTTCAACCTTGCGCATGACAATTAAGATAATAAAGCAGAAATGGAAATTACAGTGTCATGCATTAAATTAAACATCAAAACTTTGAAATCCCTGCCAAGATAATAAATCAGCACTAACCAGTCAATCTTAGCAGTCACATAAATATGTCTCTACCTTTTTTGTCTTCCCATATTCACTAAAATCATGAAATGAGATTTATATATCTCACTTATAGTTTCTTATAAGCAATGTACAGAAGTAGAACTACAAATGACTTTGAAAAGAGTTTATTAAATGAGTCTGATTTAGGCCTCAATCTGTTAATGTGTGCAAATACACACAGCTATATCCTGGTCATCTATCACCCGAGACCTTGTAAAAAGTACCAGTAAAGTATTGTAAAATAATATAAAATAATGTAAAATATTATACTTCTCCTTATGTAGAAAATTATTGTAACTCTATGTTAGCTGAAATGCTCTTGCAGAGAGCCGGCATGGGCTTGACAGGCTGAATGGCCCCCTTCTGTGCTGTAACCATTCTATGATTCTATGTACTTATTTATCAAAATACTACTTTATCATATTTAGATTTATAAATGGAGAAATAAAATTGTCCTTATAGAATACAATAACTATTAGAATGTAAAATATAATCAATTACCTATTTGGAAATATTATAGAGTTAAAGCTACCCAATAGTGCTGTATGTCTGACTTTTAAGAACTGCAGAACCATTTCTGCAATACAAAAATATAAAATATATTGAGTTTATCCCAAGGATATTAAAGATTTTTTTTTAAAGAGTTTAAAGGTTTTATGCATTTATCTCATTTTGTTTTACATTCAGCTTTATATACTTAAGCTTATGGTTACTGCAGGTGATAAAAATGATGAAATGGAGTAAAAGAGGTTCTTCTTGTTTATTAACAATTCTATTTTTAAATAAAATGGAATGCTGAAGCATGTAATAGAGATTTATTTTCTTGACAGTACCTGTACAATACTGTCTATGTAAAGTAATGCAGAAGGATATTATTATATAAAGGACGTATTGAAACTTTCTTGTCAAGTGCAATTGCGAAGGTGCAGAACAGGTAAAGTATGATATGAGTGAATTAAGCTTAAAGAGAAGTAAGTATTGCTTTTAGTTCATTGTTAAACAGAAACCTATTGGATCAACTCCTACCACATGTGTAACCGGTCAAAAATTGCTTTAGAAATAACTCTTAACTATTTAAATGAGGATTTTATCAGAGAATATTATCAACCAATTATTTTAAACTGCTTCATGTAACAGGTTTGGCAAAGCATCTATTTGTAGCTACAAACAGATTTTATTCTGATTCTTAAATAGAATCTCTTGTCACAAATGGAACAACCACAAAATCAAAAAATCACAAAATCCCTCCAATGGACAATACAAATTTTAACCATCGATTCTTTCATAACGTGCAGATGGTACATAACTAAGGAACAATTAAAATGCATTATGAGGCTGCAAATGCAGCAACCTGCCCACCACAGAATCACTGCACTGCATCAGTAATTAAAGATGACAATTTTAACTGAGTCAAGGAATGCTATTAATACAACAATGGTCTAATTAGATATCCTTCTTTACATTAATTATAATGACGGATCACAAAAGAGAGCATTTTTAAGTATTTATGCCATAAAAAATAATAACTGCGGTGTAACCTGTGAAACAAATCAAACTGTGTGTAGGAACTGAATGAGTTGCTGTTTTTACTATTTAATGGACATGCATTCAGTACAGCAAGCGGAAAACTCACCAAGCATTTGACTGAACAGAAGCTGTTCTAGGTCACCCAGCACTGTGACAACAAGCTCAGGATCCACCTTTAAATAAGTTTTTTCCTCGGATTGCTGGCTCTTGCTTGTTGCCGGAGTTTGCTTTTTAATATTCTTTGCTTTGCTGGACAAAATTTCATCGTCGGACTTGCTCCCATCCCCTGTGCTGGCTTCAGTCGCTTTGTTAAGTGGTTTGACTTCAGCCCAGGGTCCTCTTGGGATCCTGCTTGGTATCCCACGGATTGCCGAGGGTGCTGCAAGAGGTTTGTTCACACTCGGTGCTAATTTGCACTGAAACAGTGAGTGCTCTGATTTTGAGAGAGATTTAGACATTGGTGCATCTTTAGATTTCAGCCCTCCCTTCCCAAGGGTTTGAGCTGGCTTTGACATGTCGTCGCACCATTTGGGCTCATACAGCTGCATCTTTTTTTCTGCATCGGTCAGGAAGGAAAGATTAGTGAGAGATTTTTGCTTCCTCAGATTAGTTCCACCTTTAAACACCTTCAGCTCAGTGGTTCTTTGCATCGTTGGAGGTTTGCCCTTCTTTCCATGCTGCACTCCCTTTCCATCTGGTTGTCGCTTATAAATCTTCACATCTTCCTGGTTCTCATCACACATATCAGTTTCACAACATTTGACATTTGCACCAAGCATCTTGTTTGTATGTAATCATTCGCCTGTCTCCAAACAGCAGGATAATAGGGAGGTTTCTTGCTTTCCAGCCCCAGTATTCAATCGAGATAACCCTCTCTGAAACAGCAGTTCCTGTGTTGTACAGCTCCCTTCACACAGGCTGCTTGTTGCAGCATCAGATGATCAGCTCCTGCTGGCAGATTGATCACCAGAGGAATGTCATCACCAAACGCCCTCCCCTGCTTCCAAGATGCTCTGAGCTAGGAAAGAAAAGGCTATTCCATCATTACCAGCAAAAGGGGGAAATCAGGGAGCAGCTTCTTGCTTGTTCAAATGCTCTCTCCAGAATATTTCTCACAGCTGAGAAAAGGCATCAATTTAAATAGCTGCTGTGGTAACAGCTTCCATTCCGGCATTAAATCAGCTCAATTAGCAAGACAGGAAATACTGAGTGTGTGAGAGCTACAGTATGGGCTGGACTCAGCCCTCTCAGTATTCAGCTCACATCCCTAGTGTATCCCAGCTTCCTCCACTGCAGTGGCTGTTCCTTGCTGCCATGGCAGCAGACATCTCAGTAAAAATTAGAACAAGAGCATAAAACATTTTTTAAAAACACCTATATAAAGGCAGAACACACAAGAAACAATTTCTATCATTTTAATTTTAGCTGAACGCAATACATTCAGCTGTAGTAAAACCTACCTTGATATTATCATATAATTATTAATTTCAGAAAGTGCATGTAAGGATAGAAGATACCATACTGTAACCGTGAAGGGGTGAATGGATACCTTTAAATAATTTCAAAAAAATATTGCTAAAATTATTAAAAAGGTTCGCAGCATATTTTCTAAAATTTATGCATCAAAAAATATTTGCTTACAAATGCATAACATATTGCTGACATGAAATTTTAGAAAAATAAGTTCAATCTAATAAACGCCTTGCCCCATCACAAACAGAGGTGTATCCATTTTATTGTCTCAGAGGGTAACACACATAAAACATAACAGATCACTGACGTTCAGTAATTAGGGAGCAAGTAGAGAAAATAGGCTTGTACGTGGAATAAGACTGTAAGCATTATAATTCCTGTCTTCCAACAGGAAATGGCACAGTCCCTCTCAGAACACATTTAAATCAATTTTTCCCAGCTCTCAACTTTCATTTTCATCCATTCACTCATGTTCTGTGTCAAACCACAAAAGAATCAGCTGCATTTAGATTGCTGTGTGGCAATGCTACATGTGAAAAACAATAATATACAAAACAAATCTGGAGTTCATTTTTAACCATTGAGTTTTGCAGCAATGTAGGACAAAAAAAAATCAAATATTTCAAGGGCAGGTCATGGTGGGTTCTTTATAATGGCAGGTTAATGCCAAAGTGATTATTTCTTACAAAAAAAGCTGTGTCTTCTGCACTTTCAAGAAAATCCACTTGCAGCCAAGCAGTCCAAATAGAGAGCAGTAAAACATTATCAAAATATCCAGATATTTCTAAAGCACAGTGTGCAATTTAAGAGATCACAAAGCTTTTCTTTCACACATCAAGATAAAGATTAGGGGGCTGAAATTGCCCACCACCGGAAACGAGGCAGACCTACCAGTTCTAATGTGTTCTGGCCGCCCCATGCGTTGGGGCGTCTTAACCATCAAAATTCAGCAGTTCGGGTTTTTTCCCGAGCGGGGCGGAAGGGACCTCTTCATGGGGGCGGAAGTGGGGGAGGGGCGGAGTGGCCGTCAATAGCTGGGCTAAAGTGGGGGCGGGCCGGCGTATCCGAGGCTGTCAGTCATCAGCGCAGGCACATCACAATGTCTCTCCCCTTTAGTTAAAGGGGAGGGTCGCTGCAAACTCTGCAGCCACTTTAGTGGAAAGCACTGGGCCACCAGGGAGGGTTTTGGCTGGGCCAGCGGCCTGGCACCCAAGAGGGGTGCCAGGCTGCATGTTGGTGGCCCAGTCGAACCCGGGCGCATAATTGCTGGACCGACTTGGCAGACAGCCGACAAAAAATAACATGGCGGCCCTCTAAGGGCGGCCGGGCTGCCGTGCCACAGAGAATGTACCGACAGCAAAAGCTGTCGGGGGCACCGAATGGTGGCGTGGCCATTCCCATGGTGCAGTACCGGGAAAGGGCAATTTCCCGAGGGGCAATTTTGCAAGCGGATCCCCGCCAGTTGGTAAAGGGTCCGCACGTGCACACCATGGCAGGAAAATGGGCGGAGTGAATCCAGGCATCGCTCCAAAACTCACGAAGAGCAATTTCCAAAATAGTGGCCCCTCCACCAAGAGTCGGCAGCCAATCCGCGCCGCCCCATGGCCGTCGCTTTCAGGCAGCCAGAGCCCTTATCGGAAGGGGCAATTTCGGCCCCTAAGGCTAGAAATTCGGTATTGCCCCGGTTGGGCCATTAGCTTTTGAGAAGCTATATCAGTCACTAATGGCATAGGTGAGTGGCGTTAGGCCCCAAGCGATAATGAATATGAGGTGTTGTGTAATCGGGAGTGAACATTGGCGAAGGTGCCTTCCAGCCATTAAAGGGGAGGGGTACTGGAGTCTGCTGTGCAGCACAGGATTCACCCTGCCATAGCGCTACTGCCCAACCAGGCGCTAACTGGAAGCGTTAACATACTGAATTTCTTCACCTAAGACCTTGAAATTCTTGGGAAGGAGTTGGCATGACGGGGGTAGATGTGGGATAATACGTAGCGTTTACCCGCCCACTATGGAGCAGCCGGACAACGTTGAAGGTACTGGGTTCAGGCTATTGAGCCTAACTTGGGTGAGCACTCCCACCATTGCCAACACAACTGGGGTGCCCGCCTGAGAGAAGGGTGAGGAATTTTGCTAAAGTAATTTGCCGCGGTGTCAATGGGCTGAGAGATTTAGGAACATTCAAGAAGGAATTTTATAAAAGCTGATCCTGCCTTTTTCTGGATGTGTAGGGAGAGCGATTAAATGCATTACAAACCCTGCCTGGGAACTCAAAACCCCTCCTCCTCAATGTTCCCTTTGCTCCAGGGAACCCGCACAGCCAGCTTTTCAATCTAAAAACCATGCATGCGCCGTATTGTGAATAGCCCGCGCAACCCCTTAAAGGGCAAAATAAAATTACTGGGAACATTGCGCCTCCCCCACCAGAAACTGCACCCCTTCCCATAACTTTTTCCCTAGCAAAGCAGGACACCCGGAGCTCACTGATATTCCTGGCATTCAGAATTGCGAAGGGTTCAAATCATAGCACAGTACACCACAGAAGGAAGCCATTCGGTCATCGAGTCTGCACGACTCTTTGAAAGAGCAATCCAGTTAGTAGCACTCTCCCGCTCTTTCCCCATCTCCATGCAATTTTTCTCTTTCAAGTATTTATCTAATTCCCTTTTGAAAGCTACTATGAATCTGTATCTACCACCCTATCAGGTAATGAGTGCATTCTGTTATGTATGGAAACATTATAACTGTGTAAAACTTGCCACCAGAGGGCGCACCTTTCAGAGACCCAAGGGTCACCTGCACACCTCATGCAAGCGAGTATAAAAGATTGTCTGCCATGCTGCTTAGGCACTCTGGAGTTTTATTAAAGAGACTAAGGTCACATCAGTTTAAGCTTACAGTACTCAGTCTTGTGGAGTTATTCAAACATAACAATTGGCGACAAGTAACAGATCATGAACTTTCACGCGGTTATGGCTGCCATTGGTATTCTTGAGCGATCTGTAAAGGGTGATGATTGGGAAGTCTTCATTGGACGTATCGACCAGTACTTCATGGCCAATGAGCTGGATGTGGACGATAAAGCGATCAAACGCAGGGCGATTCTCCTCACCGTTTGTGGGTCGACAACATACGGCCTCATCAAGCATCTGCCAGCACCGCTGAAACCAACAGAAAAGACATATGCAGAGTTGTGTACGCTGGTTCGGGACCACCTCAAGCCGAAAGAGAGCATCTTAATGGCCAAGTATCGCTTCTATACGCACCATCACTCCGAGGGCCAGGACATGGTGAGTTATGTCGCCCACCTAAGACGCCTTGCAGGACCGTGCGATTTTGCCGGATATTTGGGGGAAATGCTGCAGGACTTTTTCGTGCTTGGAATCGGCCTCGAGGTCATTCTTCGCAAGCTGCTGTCTGCCGAATCCCTAGACCTGAACAAAGCCATCACGATAGCACAGGCTTTTTTGTCCACAAACGATAATATTAAATAGATATCTTTTCAGCATCGAAGCTCACTGGCAAGTACTGTGCATAAAATAATGCCGTTAGCAGGCAGAACTGTACATGGCAGGGCCTACACATCTGCAGCTGCAAGACCTAGGATGACTCAGAGTCTGCCGTGGGGCGTGAATGCGAATCCATTAACACCATGTTGGCGCTGCAGGGGTAATCATAGAGCCCATCAATGTCGATTCAAGAACTACGTGTGCAAAGGCTGCGAAACAATGTACACCTCCAGCAAATGTGCAAACGTGCTGCGACTCACCACATGGCAGAGTCGGCAGAAGATGGTCGATCCGAAGCTGATCATGCAGAACGAGTAAGAGAGGCAACTCAACCCGAGGCCAAGGAAGAAATGTATGGAGTACCCCCCATCTTCAACGAGTGGGCCAGCCCAATTGTTCCGGTGTTGAAAAGTGATGGCACGGTCAGAATCTGCGGAGACTACAAGGTAACGATCAACCGAGTCTCGTTACAGGACCAGTATCCACTACCCAAGGTGGTTGACCTGTTCGTAACGTTAGCAGGGGTCACGTCGTTCACCAAATTGGATCTAACCACCGCTTACATGAAACAGGAGCTGGCTGAATCTTCGAAAAGATTGACGTGCATCAACACGCACAAAGGACTGTTTATATACCACAGATGACCTTTTGGGATTTGCTTGGCTGCTGCCATTTTCCAGAGGAACATGGAGAGTCTGCTGAAATTGGTTCCGCGCACCGTTGTGTTTCAAGAAGACATCCTGATCACCAATCGTGACACCATCCAACACCTGCACCACCTGGAAGAGATTCTAAGTCGACTAGACAGAGTGTGACTCAGGCTGAAATGCTCCAAGTGTGTTTTCCTGGCGCCAGAGGTTGAATTTTTGGGGAGAAAGATTGCGGCAGACAGAATCAGACCCACGGACTCTAAGATGGAGGCCATCAAGAACGCACCCAGGCCACAGAATGTGATGGAGCTGCGTTCATTCCTGGGACTCCTCAACTATTTGGTAACTTTCTACCCGGGTTGAGCACTTTGCTGGAACCATTGTACATGTTGCTACATAACGCTGACGACTGGGTTTGGGATAAATCTCAAGAGTCAGCCTTTGAGAAGGCAAGAAACCTGCTACGTTCTAACAAGTTACTTGTGTTGAGTGACACATGTAAACGTTTAGTGCTAGCTTGTGATGCATCTTTGTACAGGGTCGGGTGTGTGTTATAGCAAACCAATGTATCAGGCAAACTGCAACCGGTTGCATATGCATCTAGAAGTCTATCGAAGGCTGAAAGAGCCTACAGTCTGGTCGAGAAAGAGGCTTTAGCATGCGTATACGGGGTTAAGAAAACGCACCAATACCTATTTGGACTCCGGTTCGAGCTTGAAACCGACCACAAACCGCTCATTTCGCTGTTTTCATAAAGCAAAGGTATAAATACCAATGCTTCGTCCCGCATCCAAAGATGGGCACTAACAGTGTCTGCTTATGACTATGTTATCCGCCATAGACCAGGCATGGAGAACTGTGCTGATGCCCTTAGTCGGCTACCACTGCCCACCACCGGTGTGGAAATGGCAACCTGCAGACTTGCATCTGGCCATGGATGTTTTTGAGAGCGAGGGGTCACCCGTCACAGCTCGCCAGATCAGGAACTGGACTAGCTTGGACCCTGTGCTATCACTAGTCAAAAGTTGCGTCCTCAATAGGAGCTGGTCGGCTGGTACCGGGGAAATATAAGATGAAATAAAGCCGTTTCACTGACATAAAGATGAAATGTCCATCCAGTTGGATTGTCTCTTATTAATCGCGTGGCTTTGCCAAAAAAAGGCAGGGGAACGTTTATACGCGACCTACACAGTACCCACCCAGGCATAGTTATGATGAAGGCTATTGCCAGGTTGCACGTTTGGCGGCCCGGCATTGACTCGGATTTGGAGCCATGCATACACCAATGTAACGCTTGCTCACAGTTGAACAATGCACCAAGGAAGTTTCAACTGAGTCTGTGGCCATGGCTCTCCAAACCGTGGTCCAGGATCCACATAGATTTTGCTTTCTTGGAAAGATGTTCTTAGTAGTGATGGACGCTTACTCTAAATGGATTGAATGTGTAATAATGTCATCCTGCATATCCACTGCTACCATTGAAAGCCTCCGGGCCATGTTCGCCACCCATGGCTTGCCCGACGTCCTTGTCAGTGACAATGTACTGTGTTTCACCAGCTCAGAATTCAACGAGTTTATGACCTGCAATGGCATTAAGCATGTCAGGTCTGCCCCCTTTAAGCCCGCATTCAACGGTCAAGCAGAACGGGCAGTCCAAACTATCAAGCAGAGCTTTAAACACGTGACGGACGGCTCCCTGCAGTCCTGTTTATCTTGGGTTCTGCTCACCTACCGAACGCTGTCCCACTCGCTTACTGGGGTTCACCCGGCAAAATTGTTAATGAAGAGAGCACTCAAAACCAGGCTCTCCTTAGTCCACCAGGATCTTAATGATCATGTGGAAACCCGACGTCACCGGCAAAACATGTACCAAGATCGCGTGGCTGTATCGCGTGACATTGATGTAAACGACCCCGTGTTTGTCCTTAATTACAGTCATGGTCCCAAATGGGTTGCTGGCACTGTCTTGGCCAAGGAGGGGAATAGAGTGTTTATTGTCAAACTATGTAATGGACAAACGTGCAGAAAGCATTTGGATCTGACCAAACTGTGATTCACTGACAACCAGGAACAACTTGAAGAGGACATCACCATCATCGATCCACCAACACACACCCAACCAGCAATCGACCTCGCCGTCAATCAAGAGGATGAACCCACCATGCCTAACAGTCTGGTCAGACCAGCCGCGCTGCAGTGCAGCAATGGCCCAACCAGCTCACCCATGCCAGGGTTCGAACTCAGGTGCTCAACCAGGGAGCAAAGTGCCCCGCACCGCCTCAACTTGTAAATAACTTGTATCACAGATTTTGGGGGGCAGTGATGTTATGTATGTAAACATTATAACTGTGTAAGACTTGCCACCAGAGGGCGCACCTGTCGGAGACCCAAGGGTCACCTGCACACCTCATGCAAGCGAGTATAAAAGATTGTCTGCCATGCTGCTTAGGCACTCTGGAGTTTTAGTAAAGAGACTAAGGTCACATCAGTTTAAGCTTACAGTACTCAGTCTGGTGCAGTTATTCCAAACATAACACATTCCAGATCCTAATTTTGTAAAAACAAGTTTTGCCTCATGACGCCTCTGCTTCTTTTGCCAATCACCTTAAATCTGTGCCCTCTATTTATCGACCCTAAAGCAATTGGAAATAGTTTCTCTTTACTTACTCTATTTAAACCCTTCATGATCTTAAACAACTCTATCAAATCTGCTCTTATCCTTCTCTGCTCTAAGGAGAATAACCACAGCTTCTCCAATCTATCCACATCCCTGGAACCATTCTAGTAATTCTCCTGTATTCTTTTCAAAGCAAGTCACGTCCTTCCTAAAGTGTAGTGCCAGAATTCACACAATACTCCAGCTGAGGCTGAACTAGTGTTTTATATACTTTTTAGCATAACTTCCTAGCTTTTGTACACTGTGCCTCTATTTATAAAGCCCAGGATCACATATGCTTTATTAACTGCTTTGTTAACCTGCCCAGCCATCGGCAAAGATGTCTGCACAAGCACCCCCATTCTCTCTACACTTGCATCTCCTTTAAATAAGGTAAATATGTTGAATAATAGTTGCAGAATTTCCAAAGGAGCCAGAAAAAGGTACCTAGATGATGCCCCAAACTCTGGCCTTCCCTTGGGCACTCTGCTGAAAAACTGCTGCCCCTTGCTCCTGTAAATTTAATGCCTAAAATTGCAAATAGCGACTAATTTAGAATTAATATGGAGCTATCAAAAATATCCCCAGAGAGAAGAAAATTAAATCTTGTATCAGTATGAACCTGCTTTATGATCAGTTAATAGCGTTACTGCATTGGGTAACATCTGTGTGAATGATAACATGTAAACAGATAACAGTCCTGAATTTAACTCAGAGTGCTAGTGCGACGTGGGGGAAATAGGGTGAACGATAAACTCATATGACATCTCCAGCACTTTACCTCCTGGTCCTCATCTGCATGTTGCATGTCGGACTCTTGCCTGAACCCAGCGGGAATCACTAGGTGGCCAGGGAGGGGGGAGGGTGGGTGCGGCAGCAGCAACATTTAGTGGCGGTAGCTGGATCTCAGGGAATAGTGTGTGGCACTAATAGTTTGAGGGGGAAGAAAGGACATGGTGGTCACGCGGGGGTGGGGGGGGCGGTGGGGGGACAAACCTAGAGCTGGGAACCCGGGTCAGGGAAGGTCCACAGTTTCCTTGTAGCATCCGGAGGGGCAATCCTGCTCGGCTTGGCCCACAATCAAACTTAAGAAAAAAATAAAAGTACTTGCCTTCCTGGGACACTTAAAGCCTCGCTCCTGTTTGCCGCCAGGTTTTACTAGCGGGCCCGCCACTGTGCACGACTTGCACGCCCCATTGTTAAAATCGTGTTGGGGTGCTAATAGTGTCATAGCACTCTGACTTTAACATATCCATGGGGCCCTGAGCTTCCGGTCGTCTGTCACTTTAATTCTCCTCTCCACTTCCACTCTGATATCTGTGTCCTCAGACTCCTCCACTGTTCCAATGAAGCTCAACACAAGCTTGAGGAATAGCACCTCATCTTTCGGTTTGGCACTTTACAGCCTTCTGGACTCAACATCGAGTTCAACAATTTCAGAGCATAACCTGAGCTGATGATACAAAGATGGGTTGGCAAACAAATTGTGAGGACACAAAAAATATGCAAAGGGATATAGACAGGCTAAGTGAGTGGGCAAAAATTTGGCAGATGGAGTATAATGTGGGAAAATGTGAGGTTATCCACCTTGCCAGAAAAAATAGAAAAGCAAATTATAATTTAAATGGAGAAATATTGCAAAGTGCTGCGGTACAGAGGGGCCTGGGATCCTTGTGCATGAAACACAAAAAGTTAGTATGCAGGTACAGCAAGTAATCAGGAAGGCAAATAGAATGCTGGCCTTTATTGCAAGAGGGATAGAGTATAAAAGCAGAGAGGCCCTGCTACAACTGTACAGGGTATTGGTAAAGCCACATCTAGAGCACTGTGTACAGTTTTGGCCTCCGTATTCAAGGAAGGATATACTTGCATTGGAGGCTGTTCAGAGAAGGTTCACTAGGTTGATTCCGGAGATGAGGGGGTTGACTTATGAAGATAGGTTGAGTAGTTTAGGCTTATACGCATTAGACTTCAGAAAAATGAGAGGTGATCTTATCGAAACATATAAGATAATGAGGGGGCTCGACAAGGTGGATGCAGAGAGGATATTTCCACTCATAGGGGAAACTAAAACTAAGGGACATAGTCTCAGAATAAGTGGCTGCCCATTTAAAACTGAGATGAGGAGGAATTTCTTCTCTCAGAGGGTTATAAATCTATGGAATTCTCTGCCCAAGGAGGGCTGTGGAGACTGGGTCATTGACTATATTTAAGGCAGAGATTGACAGATTTTTGAGCGATAAGGGAGCAATGGTTATGGGGAATGGGCAGCGAAGTGGAGCTGAGTTCATGATCAGATCAGCCATGATCTTATTGAATGGCAGGGCAGGCTTGAGGGGCCAAATGGCCGACTCCTGCTCTTATTTCTAATGTTCTTATGTTATGTTCTTATGTAATCTGTGGCCATCTTTGGCTCCCTTTCCCTACCCTCCCTTAGGTTTTTTTTCTTCCTTCTTCCCTTTGTCTATAATGGCAGCTGGTCATTACTACACCATTCACGCCCTATCCAGATTAACCTTTTTCTAATTTCCTTCATTACCATTTCAATTCGGTCATCATCCCTTTTGTCTCTCTAATATCTCCTGCCTTCAATCCTATTACAGACCTTCCCTTTTGTTCTTTCTTCCCATCCCCTTTCAGTGCTTAAGAATGTGCTCTTTTCGAACATTTGGCAGTTCTAATGAAGGGTCATCGACCCGAAACGTTAACTTTGTTTTTCTCTCCACGGATGCTGCCTGACCCACTGAGATTTCCAGCATTCTGTTTTTATTTCAGATTCCAGCACCTGCAGTATTTTGCTTTTGTATTAGTGTTTAATTCACTGCCATTTCTCTTCTAGGAATGCCCAACTTGAAGAAGTTCTGCTCTTCCCACAGACAGGATTTCCGTTTGTCTCTTTTACCTTGTGCATCTTTGCTTTCTGTTTCCGTTCTCGTGTTTGATTCAGTATCTACCAAGACTCGCTTTCACAGCCACATCTCTTTCCTCAGTAACTGTCTCCACCTCAGATTTAATCCACGTGGATTCCAACTAAAATTCCACCCTTCATGTTTTGGATCCACCCAGGATTACAGATAGTTCCGAGATATTCAGCGCTCCCCGAACCATTGCTCTCGCCACATCCTGGGATCCACACTCAAAGCCATGCGCCACCACGTGCACACTCTCGACCTTTCTCTTCAGCAGCACCGACTCGCTATCTCTAAGCTGTCTGATCTGTAGTTCCAATTCATCCTTCGCCTCATCCGGCGCTTTAACCAAAAACTTTTTTCCTTCCTTTCAGGTGTCAAGGATCATAAACTTCAACAACTCTTGGACACCAATGCCCCTCCGGAACCTTCTTCCCCGAAACTTCCCTCTGATCCCATCCCTTCTTCCAATCTCATCCCCTGCTGTGTTTTCATTATTCCTTCTAACCTTCCTCTCTCTGACCCTGAACAATCAGTCCTCAGCAAAGGTCTGAGCTTCATCCCCTTACGCCCCCACCTCAATGAATTTTGAGCTCGGTACGATGTTGAGCTCTTTTTCCGCTGCCTTCGTCTCCGTGCCTACTTCTTCGGCCAGGAGTCTTCCCCCCGCACAGTTGACCCTTTCTCACGCTTTCAGAATTCTCGCTCTAACTGGACCTCTCCCTCTGGACTCTTGCCTTTTCTAGATATTTTCATTGCAAACTGCCGACGGGACATCGGCCATCTCAATTTCTCTGTTCCCCTCACTCATTTCAACCTACCATCCTCTGAACTTGCAGCACTCCACTCGCTCAGATCCAACCCCAACCTGCTGACAAGGGTGGCGCTGTTGTTGTTTGGCAAACTGACCTCTACTTGCAGAGGCTGATCGCCAATTCTCTGACACCTTCTCCTACCTCCCCCTGGACCATGACCCCACCACTGAACATCAAGCCATCATTTCCCAGGTCGTCACTGATCTCATCTCCTCTGGAGATCTTCCCTCCACAGCCACCAACCTCATAGTTCCTCAACCCCGCCCAGCCCACTTCGACCTCCTTCCTAAGATCCACAAACAGGACAGCTCCGGTAGACCCAGCAGTTCAGCCTGTCCTTGCCCCACAGAACTTATTTCTTCCTAGCTCAACCCTAATTTTTCTCCCCTTGTCCACTCGCTTCCCACCTACATCCGCGACTCCTCCGACACCCTCCATCACTTTAACAGTTTCCAGTTTCCCGGCCCCAACTGTCTCCTTTTCACCATGGACGTCCAATCCCTCGACACTTCCATCCCCCACCAGGAAGGCCTGCGTGCATTCTGCTCCTTCCTCGAGCAGAGGTTCAACTAATCCCCATCCACCACCACCCTCCTCTGCCTGGCTGAACTTGTTCTCACATTGAACAACTTCTCCTTTAACTCCACTCACTTTCTCCAAATTAAAGGTGTTGCTATGGGAACCTGCATGGGTCCTAGCTATGCCTGCCTTTTCGTGGGATATGTGGAACATTCTTTGTTCCAGTCCTACTTGGGTCCCCTCCCTCACCTCTTTTTCCATAACATTGATGACTGTATCGGTACCGTTTCCTGCTCTCGCCCTGAAATTAAAAATTTCATTCACTTTGCATCCAATTTCCACACTTACCTCACCTTCACATGATCCATCTCTGACTCTTCCCTTCCCTTCCTTGACTTCTCCGTCTTCATTTCTGGGGATAGGTTTTCGACCAGTATCCACTATAAGCCCACTAACTCCCACAGCTACCTGGACTACACTTCCTCCCACCCCGCATCCTGTAAGGATTCCTTCCATTTTCCCAGTTTCTCCATCTCCATCTGCTCCGACGACATCACCTTTTACACTAGTGCCTCTGACATGTTTTCCTTTTTCCTCAAATGAGGATTTACCACCGCCACGGTGAACATGGACCTCAACAGTGTCCATTCTATTTCCTGTATCTCTACTCTCACCCCTTTCCCTCGCTCTCAGAACTCAATGTTGTGTCCAGAAGGCTGTAAAGTGCCTAAACAAAAGATGAGCTGTTGTTCCTCGAGCTTGCATTGAGCTTTATTGGAACAGTGAAGGAGTCTGAGGACGGAGATATCAGAGTGCGAGTGGAGTGGAGAATTAAAGTGACAGGCGACCGGAAGCTCAGGGTCACACTTACGGATTGAACAGAGGTTTTCAGCAAAGTGGTCACCCAATCTAAGGTTTCCCTTGTCCTCACCTTTCACCCCACCAGCCTCCACATTCAATGGATCATCCTCCGCCATTTCCGCCACCTACAGCGTGATCCCACCACCAATCACATCTTCCCCTCCCCTCTCCTCTCAGCCTTCCGAAGGGACCGCTCCCTCCGCGACACCCTGGTCACCCCCAGCAGCTCTTCCCCTTCCCATGGTACCTGTCCGTGCAAGCACAGGAAATGCAACACCTGCCCTTTTATCTCCTCCCTTCCCACTATCCAGGGCCCCAAACACTCCTTCCAGGTGAAACAGCGATTTACTTGTACTTCTTTCAATTTAGTATACTGTATTCACTGCTCCTCGACATTGGGGAGACCAAGTGTAGATTGGGTGAACGCTTTGCTGAACACCTCCGTTCAGTCCGTAAGTGTGACCCTGAGCTTCCGGTCGCCTGTCACTTTAATTCTGCGCTCCACTCCCACTCTGATATCTCCGTCCTCAGACTCCTTCACTGTTCCAATAAAGTTCAACGCAAGCTCGACGAACAACAGCTCATCTTTCGTTTAGGCACTTTACAGCCTTCTGGACTCAACACTGAGTTCAACAATTTCAGAGCATAACCTCTGGCCATCTTTGGCTCCCTTTCCATTCCCCCGCCCCCGCACCCCAACCGTCCCCGACCATGTTAGTTTTTTTTCCTTCTTTTTTCTCTCTTTGTCTATAATGGCAGCTGGTCATTACTACGCCTTTGACACCTTATCAAGATTAATCTTTTTCTAATTTCCTTCATTACCATTTCAATTCAGCCATCATCCCTTTTGTCTCTCTAATCTCTCCTGCCTCCCACTCTATCACAGACCTTCTCCTTTATTCTTTCTTCCCCTTCTCCTTTCAGTGCTTAAGAATGTGCTCTTTTCTAACATTCGACAGTCCTGGCAAAGGGTCGTCCGCCTGAAATGTTAACTCTGTTTTTCTCTCCACAGATGCTGCCTGACCCGCAGGGATTTCCAGCATTCTCTGTTTTTATTCCATGGGGTCCAGGTTTGCCTGTGATGAGACTTTCCTGGGCTTCCCAAAACCCAGGAGTTAAAATGCTGATTGCGGGGCACGACGAGAACAGAGCAATACTCTACCACTATTTTAATCTTCCAACCCTAGTTTTTGTAGGGTGGTTGTAAAGTTAAAATCAAGGCTGTTCGTATTTGACCTGTAGCATTTTTAGTGGTCACTACATTAAAACATTTTTTTAAGACGTACAGGGTGCCACACAGTAAGTTAGGTACTAGCCTTTCACCACTGGTAGCTTGTTTTAAATCCATCTCATACTGAAAACCATAAATGCCAACCTCGCTTCAAAACAGTTGACACAATCCAAAAAAGCTGATAATTTTTAAACAGACTTAAATACAAGCCTATTACATGGAAAGTGCAAGAGAGACACCGGTTTGTTGCAAATTAAGCTGCAGCTAGACCAAATATCATATATCAAATAGCAGGAATAATATAAAACACTTGGAAACAGAAGCGACATGCAAGCATTTAAGGTGCGAGATCCACTATTCAAGGATGTACTCCCTCAGAAAAGTTTGATTATTGATATTTTATTTGGTACATGTTCAACATTTTTGAATCTACTATAATTGTATAATGAGCACACCTTAAGATTTATACTATGAACATGGCAAACTTATTTCTTTTAACTAATCCGTAACCCACCTAATTGTTGGGTTTCCAACATTCAGACTCATCCTGAACCCTCCCCAAGGTCTCAGCTCCCCTCAAAACAGTGTGAGCATTGAAAGAGAGGGCAGCTTCATTCACCGGTATCTACCTTCTGCTGCAATATGTTGAATCAATATATTAAAACTGAGCCAAAGTGGCTCATTGTGAGACTTCCATACTGGTTGGGAACTTTGAATCAATTTTCATCCACAAATGGCATCAATGGGTCCAAAACACTGCTCGTGTAAAATGCAGACATTTGGCATTTATGCGAGTATAGAATCCTGGAACACGCCCACCTCATGTAGTATCCTGTCCGTCATGTTCTCCACTGAATCATCTGCTTTGCGTTTTGTCTTGATCATTTTCTGTTTATGTGCCTTTTTTCTTTTGATCATCTCCTTCACTCTTCAGCCTGAGCTTCTGCATTTCCGCTCCAGATATCTCAACCACTCACAGGAAACTGGGAGCAATTAGTTCAATGCACTCGGCCTGATTTTTTTATCCCATTGTCCACATTACAAATGGATAATGAGATATATTCATAAGTCTACAACTGTTCTGAGAGATTTGTTTCACTATTTTTATTTATTCATCGGTATCTACCTTCTGCTGCAATATGATGGTTCAATATATTAAAACTGAGCCAAAGTGGCTCACTGTGAAACCTCCATACTGGTTGGGAACTTTGAATCATTGTTAATTTTCACCCACAAATGGCATCAATGGGTCCAGAAAGAGAGAGAGAGAGATAAAAGAGACAGACAGAAAAAGTAAAAAGTATCTCCAACAGTAATTAATTTCTGAAGCAATGAGACTCCACACTTGTAAAATTAAATTTTCTGGGCCAGAGAGGTTGTTCGGCAGTAATTATCAATTATCATGCCGTTACAAATTCCTTTATCCCATAATGCACCAGCCCTAACTTTTTATGGTGTCTTTAGTGGGCAAGTAACCCAAGTTCACACCATTGCATGTATTTCAATGCCGAGTCTAACAGCGAGGATTGCTACATCTGTGGGGGACCAGGGTATCTCTGACAGCAACTTCCGGATTTCCATATTTAAATCCACATGTACTGATGCCAGAAGTTGCTAACTGCTTTATTCCATAATAATGGTGAGTGCGGTTAGCCTCACCATTATTATTAATGCAAAATCCGCGCCCTTAACAATACTAATAATAATCTGCCTCATCAAACCTTAACCCTAGTTGTGGGGCAAGATTTCAGGGAAAAGATGTTTTTTTTAAACAGGGCGAGGAATTGAAAACAAACAAATGTGGAGTGCCTCTTTTCCCACATACACTTAACACTTGCAATCCAAATGAAACCTTTATTTTAATGGTGAGACACTGAACAAAACTTTGCATTTTGGTGTTTCATTTGGGGATATATTGTCACATGAAATCAGACATATGTCATCAAACCTCAAGCTTTTTCTATTTTCTTTAAGTATAATCATTTTCTTTCATAATATATAAGTAAACCAGATCATCATATCCTTTCAATTTTTGATGTCTGGGGCAGCTAGTAATTAACATTTAAAGTTTTGTTTTTCTACGACTAAAATGTTCAAAATAATTATACGGACTGAAAGTAATAATAATGTTGGAAGGTACAGCTGCAACATTTAATTAAAAATATATTGAGATCTAAACCAAAATACAACACAACTTTTAGGCACGATTTGAATGTTACTATTTCAGGCTAAACGTCATCGACAGATGTGGTCAACTTAAGAGCCTGGGCGGAAACAAACTATTTTAATCTTCATGCAGGAAAGTTGACTGACACAGAAGCCATTTGTGAATCAGATGTCAATTTAGCATATGTATCTGCTGCTAAATTGGAATGACTGACACCAAGGACTGGCCTGAAGGAAAGTTTGGGCTATTATGCTTTAAAAAAGCACTATTTTTAACACCTACTGTAAAAGTTCTGCTGCTGGAATTCAGTTTGCACAATAACACAAAATTAACTTTTTTGTCAGAAAAAAATAATTGATGCCATCTTGAAAATAATTTGATTTCTGATTGTCAAATCTTTTCCTTCCAATGAAACATTACTTTTCAGAGCAGCATGGACCTCTAGTTGTGCTGACCCATTTGAATTCTGACCCACACAATGGCACCTCAGTGTTCATGCTACCATGACAATCACAGCCGCCAAAATCTTCTCTGCAGAAGCAGCGAGCCCTTTGTGCAAACACAAAACATTTTTGTGTCCGTATCAACAGACTTAAAATGTGATATCTCCTCTAGTGGATGCACAAAACCTTTCTTTTTTTTTGCTATTATTTTTTGGAGGCCTGTGTGCCCATGGAAATCACTGTACTAACTTGTTTTGTATGGTTTCAACTCACACACTGACACCATTAAAAAATGAGTATTAGAAAATAGATACCTTGAAGACAGGAGTAACTCTATTCTGTAGTATTAACCCTCCACAACTAAAATTAACTTATATGCAAAATTTGAATTCTGCTCAATGGAGAACATTTCACCTGTGTACTATGTGTAAGGAAATCCAAAACCTATACTTGACATTTTTTTTTCACATCTACAGAGAAAATCAGTCCATGTCTTCACCATTCTACTCCACCTTTCTTTCAATCTTTCATTGTACTTTTTTTCTATATAATCTATTTTGTTCTAGTTTTCCTTTTTAAAAAAATGGCCTTTAAAACACTTCACTTATCCCGTTTCTTCTGATCTTCCACTGTCCATTTTGGTGGTGAAAGCAACTTCTAAAAATGGGCTACCATGGCTAAAAAACTTGTGCCATAAGTCAAGTTTTTTCCAGAAATGAGTCAAGACATAAAAATGAGCCCAAAAATCCAACTTGTTCATAATGTTGAGGATTAAATAGCAGAAGTTAAGAGTACTGTACAAAGAGAAAACAATTAAGAAACATTATAGCAAAATGAAAGCCATGCAATGTGAGCTCACATTAATCTGGGATCTCCATTTTAAAAAACAATTATTTATGTTTGCCTATAAGATGAGGAAATGGAAGATGACAGAATAAGCAGGACATAATACGATATATTGCTTTAAGTAAATCTCTAGCGGCCAGTCTTTGATGTACGTTCATAGAGCTTATAATGGCTTAGTCGGACCATTTTAGAGTGCAGCTTCCCATCAAAGTCAATTTTCTAACTTAGAAAGCAAAATTTGAGCAGATATTCTGCTTGTTGGAATAGGAACATTCCTGCTGACACAGGAGTGTGCAAAGGCCAGAAAATTGAACACTGATTATTCTTTACTAGATACTGCTGGATGTGCACAGTGCATTATTTTTTGGCTAGCTTGGTAGGTCGGTGTAAATTTCTTTTGCTCAGAATTACTTACACATCAAGTATTCTTTGCGCAATCCCCCATTCTTCATGGTGGGATTGCGCAATGCACTTAGCCAACCCACACAGAGTAAGCATACAGGGAAGTTCCAGGTGCAAAACAGCTCTTAAATGGGCGGAGGCATTATGTTGCAGTTTTTCCCTGATTTATTTTGCACTTTCAGTGGTGTTTTTTTATTTTGAATCAGAACATTTAAGAAGTGTTAATGTTAATGGAAAAGTAGCTGAATATTCCAATTACCAGAAAGTGAAAGTGACTGGAAATAAAGTGTTTATAAGAGTTCCACAGGATAAATAGATCCTATCTTCAGATCGTAGTTAGATGCCTTGTTACTCTCTGACTTGGAGTGAGTCTCGTGCTGTTTGGCAAGTCACTTTAAAATAAATGATGCAGTTGCTTATAAAGTACCCAAGTCACAGTATTTAATAGTTGAAGTGTTACACAATGAAAGAAGTCATGCCAAGTCATGCCAAGTCATGCCAAATAGACCAGCTGGCACTAGAACTGGACTGTATACACCCGCCATTATGTCACCAACTGTATCTGCAGCACTGGCTCTTCTCCATGGCAATGACTGAGGGAAACTGCATATGCTGTGTGTCAGCATGAAGGCATGTGCAGAGCTAAACCATCGGTTCCAAGGAGGCTTGCAAGCCAGTGGCAATCAAGGTCACTATTTCCCTCAATGCAGCATAGGGATCATGTGCACTATCAGTTACCCCTCAATGTGTCAAACAGGTGACTGATGAATTGGTCAGCTTTGTCAACACTTTCATCTATTTTTACCGAAGCAACAAAAGAAACTTGCTCCTCCCCACCTGTGCACTGTGACCCACCCTGTGCTACTTCCTCATGATTGCTACTTGGATGCTCCTTGTATTTAACTAATGTTGCAAACACTGGTGACCAGAATGCAGTGTACATGTTCCAAGTCATAGACAGTGATAGTAGGCTGTTCTATCAGGCTTACAATTATGGAAAAGACTGACTCGTGTTATGTATACAAACCTCAGCAATGTGTAAGACTTGCCATCAGAGGGCACACCTGTGCACCCTGGGCAAGCAGGTATTACAGGCAATCCACCATGCTGCTTCCTCACTTTGGAGTTACATTAAAGAGACCAAGGCCACAATGGTTTGAGCTTACAATACAGTCTTGTGGAGTTATTCTGAACATAATAATTGGCAATGAGTTACAGATCACGAACTTTCACGCGGTAATGGCTGCCGTTGGTATTCTTGAGAGATTTGTTGAGGGTGATGATTGGGAAGCCTTCGTTGAGCGTCTCGACCAGTACTTCATGGCCAACGAGTTGGACAGGGCTGAGACGGCGATTGTCCTCACCATATGTGGGTCTTCGATATATGGCCTCATCAAAAATCTGCTGGCACCGGTCAAACCAACGGACAAGACTTACACAGAGCTGTGCACGTTGGTTTGGGAACACCTCAAGCCGAAGGAGAGCATCCTAATGGCCAGGTATCGCTTTTACACGCGCCATCGCCATGCAGGACAGTGTGAATTTGTCAAATCTTTGGGGGAAATGTTGTGGGACATTTTCATGCTTGGAATCGGCCACGAGGTCATTCATCGCAAACTGCTATCTGCCGAATCCATAGATCTGAGCAAGGCCATCACAATAGCCCAGGCCTTCATATCCATGAGCGACAACACGAAACAGATACCTTCACAGCATTGAAGCTCACCGGCAAGTACTGTGCATAAAATGCCGTCAGCAGGCAGAACTGTACATGGCAGGGCCTACACGACCGCAGAGGCCAGGCCTAGAGTGACTCAGAGGTCGCTGTGGGTTGTGAATGCATATCCATTAACACCATGTTGGTGCTGCGGGGGCAGTCATGGAGCCCATCAAGCACTATGTGTGCAAAGGCTGTGGAACAATGGGCACCTCTAGCGAATGTGCAAATGACCTCTGACTCACCACATGGCAGATTCAGCAGAGGACAACCAATCCAGCGCAGATCATGCTGAACGAGCAGAAGAGGCAACTCAACCTGAGGATGAAGATGAAGTGTATGGGGTACACACCTTCGCCACCAAAAGCAATCTGATAATGTTAAAAGTTAAACTTAATGGCATTCCAGTCTCCATGGAATTGGACATGGGGGAGAGTCAATCAATCATGAGCCAGAAACTATGGGGTAACTATGGGGTAACAAGGCACAGAGGCCAAAACTGAGCCCGATTCACACAACACTGTGCACGTACACCAAAGAACTCATACCTGTTATCGGCAGTGCGGCAGTGAAAGTATCGTACGACAGAATGGTGCATGATTTACCACTATAGATTGTACCAGGCGATGGCCCAACACTGTTTGGCAGAAGCTGGCTAGGAAAGATCCGATGGAACTGGGACGACATCAAAGCACTGTCTTTGGTGGATGACGCCCCGTGTGCCCAGGTGCTAAACAAATTCCCGGCGTTATTCAAGCCAGGCATCGGCAACTTCACAGGAGCCAAGGTGCAGATCCATCTTGCTCCTGGGCCACGGCCCGTTCATCACAAAGCCCGAGCAGTCCCATATATGATGCAAGAGAAAGTCGAGATCGAGCCGGACAGACTTCAACGAGAGGGAATCATATCACCAATCGAGTTCAATGAGTGGGCCAGTCCAATCGTGCCGGTGCTAAAGAGCATGGGGACGTTCAGAATCTGCGGGGACTACAAGGTAACGATCAACCAAGTCTCGTTATAGGACCAGTACCCACTACCTAAAGCGGAGGACCTATTCGCAATGCTTTTAGGGGGAAAGTCGTTCACCAAGCTAGATCTAACCTCTGCTTACATGACACAGGATCTGGCTGAACCGTCAAAGAAATTGACGTGAATCAACACGCACAAAGGACTGTTCGTGTGCCACAGATGCCCCTTTGGGATTCGCTCGGCTGCGGCCATCTTCCAGAGGGACATGGAGAGTCTGCTGAAATCGGTTCCATGCACCGTGGTGTTCCAAGACGACATCTTGATCACTGATCGCAACACCATGGAACACTTGCACAATCTGGAAGAGGTTCTAAAGCGATTGGACAGAGTGGGACTCAGGCTGAAACACTCCAAGTGTGTTTTCCTGGCACCAGAGGTCGAATTTCTGGGGAGAAAGATTGCGGCAGACGGCATCAGACCCACGGAAGCCATCAAGAATGCACCCAGACCACAGAATGTGATGGAGTTGCGTTTGTTCCTGGGACTCCTCACCTATTTTGGTAACTTTCTACCGGGGTTGAGCACTTTGCTGGAACCCTTGCATTTATTGCTACACAGGGGTGACGACTGGGTTTGGGGTAAATCTCAAGAGACAGCCTTTAATAAGGCCAGAAACCTGCTGTGCTCTAACAAGTTACTTGTATTGTATGACCCATGTAAACGTTTAGTACTAGCTTGTGATGCGTCATTGTACGGGGTCGGTTGTGTGTTACAGCAAGCCAATGTGTCAGGCAAACTGCAACCGGTTGCATATGCATCCAGAAGTTTATCCAAGGCTGAAAGAGCCTACAGTATGGTTGAGAAAGAAGCGTTAGCATGTGTATACGGGGTTAAGAAAATGTACCAATACCTATTTGGTCTCCGGTTCGAGCTCGAAACCGACCACAAACTGCTTACCTCGCTGCTCTCAGAAAGCAAAGGTATCAACACCAATGCTTCGTCCCGCATCCAAAGTTGGACACTAACATTGTCTGCGTATGACTATGTAATCCGCCACAGACCAGGCACTGAGAACTGCGCTGATGTCCTCAGTCGGCTACCATTGCCCACCACCGGGGTGGAAATGGCACAACCCGCAGACTTGCTTCTGGTAATGGATGCTTTTGAGAGCGAGGGGTCACCCATCACGGCTCGCCAGATCAGGACCTGGACTAGCCAAGACCCCATGCTATCACTAGTAAAAAGCTGCATCTTCAATGGGAGCTGGTCGGTAGTTCCCGGGGAAATGCAAGATGAAATTAAGCCATTTCACCGTTGTAAGGATGAATTGTCCATCCAATCGGATTGTCTCCTATGGGGGAATCGCGTGGTTTTGCCAAAAAAAAGGCAGGGAAACGTAAATACGCGACCTACACAGTACCCACCCAGGCATAGTCATGATGAAGACTTTCGCCAGGTCGCATGTTTGATGGCCCGGCATTAATTCCGAATTGGAGTCATGCTTACACCAATGCAACACTTGCTCACAGTTGAGCAATGTACCCAGGGAGGCCCCACTGAGTCTGTGGTCATGGCCCTCCAAACCGTGGTCCAGGGTCCACGTAGATTTTGCTGGCCCTTTTCTAGGAAAGATGTTTCTAGTAGCAGTGGACGCTTACTCCAAATGGATTGAATGTATAATAATGTCATCACGTACGTCCACTGTCACCATTTAAAGCCTCCGGGCCATGTTCGCGACCCATGGTTTGCCTGACGTCCTTGATAGTGACAATGGACCGTGTTTCACCAGCTCGGAATTCAACGCGTTCATGACCCGCAATGGCATTAAGCATGTCAGGTCTGTCCCGTTTATGCCCGCTTCCAATGGTCAAGCGGAACGGGCTGTCCAAAACATCAAGCAGAGCTTGAAACGCTTAACGGACAGCTCCTTGCAGACCCGGTTATCTCGGGTCCTGCTCAGCTACCGGACGCGCCCCCACTCGCTCACCGGGGTTCCCCCTGCAGAATTGTTAATGAAGGGAGCATTCAAAACCATGCTCTCCTCAATGATCACGTAGAAACCTGGCGGCACCGGCATAACGTGTACCACGATCGCGCGGCTTTATCGTGTGACATTGAGGTTAATGATCCTGTGTTTGTTCTCAAATACGGTCAAGGTCTCAAATGGATTCCTGGCACTGTTTTAGCCAAGGAGGGGAATAGAATGTTTGTCGTTAAACAGTTGAACGAGCAAATGTGCAGAAAGCCCTTGGATCAGACCAAACTGCGATTCACTGACAATCAAGAACAGTTTGAAGAAAACTTTACCATCTATGATCCACCAACACACACACAACCTGCAATCGACCTCGCTATCAACCACAAGGATGAACCCCCATGCCTGACAGTCCGATCAGACCAGCCATGCTGTCATGCAGCAATGATCCGACCAACTCACCCATGCCAGGACTTCAACTCAGGTGATCGACCCAGGAACGTAGAGCGCCAGATCGTCTCAACATGTAAATAACTTGTACATAAGGCTTTGGGGGGGGGGGGGGGGGGGGAGGGGAGGGGGGCAGTGATGTTATGTATGCAAACCTCACCAATGTATAAGACTTGCCACCAGGGGACACACCTATGGAAGACCTAAGGGTTACCTGTGCACCCTGGGCAAGCAGGTATAAAAGGCAGTCCACCATGCTGCTTCCTCACTTTGGAGTTACATTAAAGAGACCAAGGTCCCAATGGTTTGAGCTGACAACACAGTCTTGCGGAGTTACTCTGAACATAATAGCTCCAAGCAAAGAATTAGGTGCCATCTTGTCATGCAAAGAAGTAGTCTTGAGGTACTCGAGGTTTAAGAAGCCCAAATTTCAGTGCATCCTTTTTTCAGTAACTGACCATGCGTCATGTAGCTAGGTTGTGTCAAATTGATTTGCTGTATAAAACCTCTTTAAGAATGCTCTTTGCCAAGGACTTGAGTTTTAATTCACAACTTAAAATGTGTTCTGCTGCAATATAGCATGCATGGTAAGAAATAAAAGCTGCAAACTTGTTTAATAGTTTTGCATGGGTCAGCAGTAAATGTGTTGTAGATTTTCAGGCAATTCTTTGGGATATGCATACTTAGGCTATCATTCTGTCGGTTGGCTGCATCATGGAAGCTTCTTCAAAGCAGGCAATCTACTTTTGCATCTGTTCCCGGATCCTGCAGATACTGAACTCAGCATTGACTCTGATCACCACTTCCTGCCAGACATCGCGAGAACTGAGCAGACGCGGGAGCACAAAGGGTGGCGGCAGTTTGGAGCAGCGGCAGATCGGGAGCAGCCAGCTGCGGTAGGGTAAAAGAAAAAGTAAAAAAATCAAAAATCGAAGTGTGATGTTACAGCCAAGCAGATAAGTGATTGGCTGGTGGATTGGTGAATATTTTTCTCTTCTTTAACAAACCTTGGGCAGTGATGTAAGTTAGGAACTACAATTAAATATATGTGATCTTTATTATCTAAGAAAAATCTTTCACCAACACCACCACGAATATCAGCCTTAGATAACCACTATTCCTTACCCAAGAGGGTAGGGCTGACTACAAAGGCACTGTGCTCATTAGCATGGTGATCTAGCCCAAGATTTTCTTTTCTTTATTTGGCTCTGCAACATAACTGGAAACAACACCAGTTAGAAGTATGTCATATTCTTCCATGACAGTTATGTTAAATGAACTGGCTGTCTGGATCAGACAGATGAAACTAGCGGGCGCGATCGGTGGCGGGTCGTGTGGGAAATTTGAAAATAAGTTGGAGCGAGTTGGGAATCCGCCATCATCCTGCCCCCACACACCTTTCCCTCGGGTGTGTTTTCCAGTGTGGCAGCGACCCGAATGGCCGAGGCGGTCGACCTAATTAAAATCATAATCACCTTGTTGGCATACACTTAAGCGTCTTTTTCCTCTTACCTTTCAAATTTACCTGCATGTCCATGGGATTCACGCAGCTCGGGAACCATATCTGTCAACCTGAGGCAGGAGTTGAGTGGCCATTGATTCAGCTGATGACTTGGTATCAAATGTACTATAAAAACTCCGACCTCACAGCTGATCACTTTCCTCAGGTAGAAGCTGTTGCTGACTACATTGCCAGCACAGATTTAACTTTTTGCAGACTGCAAGTGTTTCCAGGAAAGTCTCCATCCAGTCTCACCTCATTGTAAGAACCTCTCTCATCATTGTCAAATTGCTTCTGTCAACTCTACTTGATCTGCCATCTATTCCATCAGCACAGATGCCAGTTATACTGTCTCACTTTGGTCCTCAGAATCTGACCACAACGAGTCACAACACCAGCAGCACCAGGCACACCAGCAGCACCAACAACACCACCACCCTTTTTAAAAAAAAATGCCTTCCTCCGATGTGGGCATCACTGGCAAGGCCAGCATTTATTGCCCATCTCTAATTGCCCTTGAGAAGGTGATGGTGAGCTGCCTTCTTTAATCGCTGCAGTCTATATGGTGAAGGTACTCCCACAGTGCATTTACGGAGGAAGTTCCAGAATTTTGACCCAGTAACAATGAAGCAATGGTGATATATTTCCAAGTCAGGGTGGTGTGTAACTTGGTGGGGAACTTGCAGGTGATGGTTCTCCCATGCGTCTGCTGCCCTTGTCCTTCTAGGTGGTAGAGGTCGTAGGTTGGGAGGTGATGTCGAAGAAGTCTTGGCGAGTTGTTGTAGTGCATCATGCAGGTGGTACACACTGCAGCCACGGTGGTGGAAGGAATGAATATTTAAGGTAATGGATGGGGAACCGATTAAGCGGGCTGCTTTGTCTTGGATTGTGTTGAGCTTCTTGAGTATTGTTGGAGCTGCACTCATCCAGACAAGTGGAGAATATTCCATCACACTGCTGACTTGAGCCTTGTATTGGGTGCAAAGGCTTTGGGGAAACATAGCAACATAGAAAATAACTGCAGGAGTAGGCCATTCGGCCCTTCGAGCCTGCACTGCCATTCAATGAGTTCATGGCTGAACATGCAACTTCAGTACCCCATTCCTGCTTTCTCGTCATACCCCTTGATCCCCCTAGTAGTAAGGACTACATCTAACTCCTTTTTGAATATATTTCGTGAATTGGCCTCAACAACTTTCTGTGGTAGAGAATTCCACAGGTTCACCACTCTCTGGGTGAAGAAGTTTCTCCTCATCTCGGTCCTAAATGGCTTACCCCTTATCCTTAGACTGTGACCCCTGGTTCTGGACTTCCCCAACATTGGGAACATTCTTCCTGCATCTAACCTGTCTAAACCCGACAGAATTTTAAACGTTTCAATGAGATCCCCTCCAAACAGTAGTAGTGATGTTGGTGAGGGCATCAAACAGGAAATTAGGGGTGCATGCAATAAAGGTGCAGCAGTTATCATGGGTGACTTTAATATGAATATAGATTGGACTAACCAAACTGGAAGCAGTACGGTGGAGGAAGATTTCCTGGAGTGCATAAGGGATGGTTTCTAGACCAATATGTCGAGGGACTAACTAGGGGGGAGGCCATCTTAGACTGGGTGTTGTGTAATGAGAGAGGATTAATTAGCAATCTCGTAGTGCGAGGCCCCTTGGGGAAGTGACCATAATATGGTGGAATTCTACATTAGGATGGAGAATAAAACAGCTAATTCAGAGACCATGGTCCAGAACTTAAAGAAGGGTAACTTTGAAGGTATGAGGCGTGAATTGGCTAGGATAGATTGGTGAATGATACTTAAGGGGTTGACAGTGGATGGGCAATGGCAGACATTTAGAGACCGCAAGGATGAACTACAACAATTGTACATCCCTTTCTGGCGTAAAAATAAAAAAGGGAAGGTGGCTCAGCCGTAGCTATCAAGGGAAATCAGGGATAGTATTAAAGCCAGGGAAGTGGCATACAAATTGGCCAGAAATAGCAGCGAACCCAGGGACTGGGAGAAATTTAGAACTCAGCAGGGGAGGACAAAGGGTTTGATTAGGGCAGGGAAAATAGAGTACGTGAGGAAGCTTGCAGGGAACATTAAGACGGACTGCAAAAGCTTCTATAGATATGTAAAGAGAAAAAGGTTAGTAAAGACAAACGTAGGTCCCCTGCAGTCAGAATCAGGGGAAGTCAAAACAGGGAACAAAGAAATGGCAGACCAATTGAACAAGTACTTTGGTTCGGTATTCACCAAGGAGGACACAAACAACCTTCCGGATATAAAAGGGGTCAGAGGGTCTAGTAAGAAGGAGGAACTGAGGGAAATCCTTATTAGTCGGGAAATTGTGTTGGGGAAATTGATGGGATTGAAGGCTGATAAATCCCCAGGGCCTGATGGTCTGCATCCCAGAATACTTAAGGAGGTGGCCTTGGAAATAGCGGATGCATTGACAGTCATTTTCCAACATTCCATAGACTCGGGATCAGTTCCTATGGAGTGGAGGGTAACCAATGTAACCCCACTTTTTAAAAAAAGGAGGGAGAGAGAAAACAGGGAATTATAGACCGGTCAGCCTGACATCGGTAGTGGGTAAAATGATGGAATCAATTATTAAGGATGTCATAGCAGCGCAGTTGGAAAGAGGTGACATGATCGGTCCAAGTCAGCATGGATTTGTGAAAGGGAAATCATGCTTCACAAATCTTCTGGAATTTTTTGAGGATGTTTCCAGTAGAGTGGACAAGGGAGAACCAGTTGATATGGTGTATTTGGACTTTCAGAAGGCTTTCGACAAAGTCCCACACAAGAGATTAATGTGCAAAGTTAAAGCACATGGGGTTAGGGGTAGTGTGCTGATGTGAATTGAGAACTGGTTGGCAGACAGGAAGCAAAGAGTAGGAGAATGGCAGCCAGTGACTAATGGGGTACCGCAAGGTTCTGTGCTGGGGCCTCAGCTGTTTACACTGTACATTAATGATTTAGACGAGGGGATTAAATGTAGTATCTCCAAATTTGCAGATGACACTAAGTTGGGTGGCAGTGTGAGCTGCGAGGAGGATGCTATGAGGCTGCAGAGTGACTTGGAAAGGTTAGGTGAGTGGGCAAATGCATGGCAGATGAAGTATAATGTGGATAAATGTGAGGTTATCCACTTTGGTGGTAAAAACAGAAAGACAGACTATTATCTGAATGGTGCCAGATTAGGAAAAGGGGAGGTGCAACGAGATCTGGGTGTCATGGTACATCAGTCATTGAAGGTTGGCATGCAGGTTCAGCAGGCGGTTGAGAAAGCAAATGGCACGTTGGCCTTCATAGCGAGGGGATTTGAGTACAGGGGCAGGGAGGTGTTACTACAGTTGTACAGGGCCTTGGTGAGGCCACACCTGGAGTATTGTGTACAGTTTTGGTCTCCTAACTTGAGGAAGGACATTCTTACTATTGAGGGAGTGCAGCGAAGGTTCACCAGACTGATTCCCGGGATGGCGGGACTGACATATCAAGAAAGACTGGATCAACTGGGCTTGTATTCACTGGAGTTCAGCAGAATGAGAGGGGATCTCATAGAAATGTTTAAAGTGCTGATGGGTTTAGACAGGTTAGATGCAGGAAGAATGTTCCCAATGTTGTGGAAGTCCAGAACCAGGGGTCACAGTCTAAGGATAAGGGGTAAGCCATTTAGGACCGAGATGAGGAGGAACTTCTTCACCCAGAGACTGGTGAACCTGTGGAATTCTCTGCCACAGAAAGTTGTTGAGGCTAATTCACTAAATATATTCAAAAAGGAGTTAGATGTAGTCCTTACTACTAGGGGGATCAAGGGGTATGGTGAGAAAGCAGGAATGGGGTACTGAAGTTGCATGTTCAGCCATGAACTCATTGAATGGCGGTGCAGGATCGAAGGGCCGAATAGCCTACTCCTGCACCTATTTTCTATGTTTTCTCTGTTTCTATTCTTCTGAACCCCAGTGAATACAAGCCCAGTTGATCCAGTCTTTCTTGATATGTCAGTCCCGCCATCCCAGGAATCAGTCTGGTGAACCTTCGCTGCACTCCCTCAATAGCAAGAATGTCCTTCCTCAAGTTAGGAGACCAAAACTGTACACAATACTCCAGGTGTGGCCTCACCAAGGCCCTGTACAACTGTAGTAACACCTCCCTGCCCCGTACACAAATCCCCTCGCTATGAAGGCTAACTTGCCATTTGCTTTCTTAACCGCCTGCTGTACCTGCATGCCAACCTTCAATGACTGATGTACCATGACACCCAGGACTCGTTGCACCTCCCCTTTTCCTAATCTGTCACCATTCAGATAATAGTCTGTCTTTCTGTTTTTACAACCAAAGTGGATAACCTCACATTTATCCACATTATACTTCATCTGCCATGCATTTGCCCACTCACCTAACCTATCCAAGTCACTCTGCAGCCTCTTAGCATCCTCCTCACAGCTCACACTGCCATCCAACCTAGTGTCATCCGCAAATTTGGAGATACTACATTTAATCCCCTCATCTAAATCATTAATGTACAATGTAAACAGCTGGGGCCCCAGCACAGAACTTTGCGGTACCCCACTAGTCACTGCCTGCCATTCTGAAAAGTACCCATTTACTCCTACTCTTTGCTTCCTGTCTGCCAACCAGTTCTCAATCCACGTCAGCACACTACCCCCAACCCCATGTGCTTTAACTTTGCACATTAATCTCTTGTGTGGGACCTTGTCGAAAGCCTTCTGAAAGTCCAAATATACCACATCAACTGGTTCTCCCTTGTCCACTCTACTGGAAACATCCTCAAAAAATTCCAGAAGATTTGTGAAGCATGATTTCCCTTTCACAAATCCATGCTGACTTGGACCGATCATGTCACCTCTTTCCAACTGCGCTGCTATGACATCCTTAATAATTGATTCCATCATTTTACCCACTGCCGATATCAGGCTGACCGGTCTACAATTCCCTGTTTTCTCTCTCCCTCCTTTTTTAAAAAGTGGAGTTACATTGGCTACCCTCCACTCCATAGGAACTGATCCAGAGTCTATGGAATGTTGGAAAATGACTGTCAATGCATCCGCTATTTCCAAGGCCACCTCCTTAAGTATTCTGGGATGCAGACCATCAGGCCCTGGGGATTTAGCGGCCCTCAATCCCATCAATTTCCCCAACACAATTTCCCGACTAATAAGGATTTTCCTCAGTTCCTCCTCCTTACTAGACCCTCTGACCCCTTTTATATCCGGAAGGTTGTTTGTGTCCTCCTTAGTGAATACCGAACCAAAGTACTTGTTCAATTGGTCTGCCATTTCTTTGTTCCCCGTTATGACTTCCCCTGATTCTGACTGCAGGGGACCTACGTTTGTCTTTACTAACCTTTTTCTCTTTACATATCTATAGAAGCTTTTGCAGTCCATTTTAATGTTCCCTGTCAAGAGTTGAGACACATGCCGCAAAATACCCAGCCTCTGAACTGTTCTTGTAACCACAATATTTATGTGGCTGGTCCAGTTAAGTTTCTGTTCAATGGTGACACCCAGGATGTTGATGGTGGGGGATTCGGCGATGGTAATGCCATTGAATGTCAATGGATGGTGGTTAGACTCTCTCTTGTTTGAGATAGTCATTGCCTGGCACTTGTGTGGCGTGAATGTTACTTATCATTTATCGGGCCAAGTCTGAACGCTGTCCAGGTCTTGCTGCATGCAGACATGGACCGCTTCATTTTCTGGGAATTGCGAATTGAACTGAACACTGCAGTCAGTAGCGAACATCCCCATTTCTGACCTTATGAGGAAGCAGCTGAAGATGGTTGGGCCTAGGACACTGCCCTGAAGAATTCCTGAGGCAATGTCCCCGGTCTGAGATGATTGGCCTTCAGTAACCACAACCATCTTCCTCTGCGCTTGGTATGACTCCAGCCAGTGGAGAGTTTACCCCCTGATTTCCATTGACTTCAATTTTACTAGGGCTCCTTGATGCCACACTCTGTCAAATGCTGCCTTGATGTCAAAGGCAGTCTCTCTCACCAGGGAATTCATGTTTGGATCAAGGCTATAATGAGGTCTGGAGGTGAGTGGTCCTGGACGAACCCAAACTGAGCATCGGTGAGCAGGTTATTGGTGAGTACGTGCCGTTTGATAGTACTGTCGATGACACCTTCCATCACTTTGCTGATGATTGAGAGTCGACAGCTAGTTCTGGAGCACAAGTCTTCAACACGACAGCCGGAATGTTGTCGGGGCCCATAGCCTTTGCTGTATCCAATGTGCTCAGCCATTTCTTGATATCACGTGGAGTGAATCGAATTAGCTGAAGACTGGCTTCTGTGCTGGTGGGGGCATCAGGAGGAGGCCGATAGGGATCATCCAGTCAGCACTTCTGGCTGATGGTTGCAAATGCTTCAACATTGTATTTTGCTCTCACGTGCTGGGCTTTGCCATCATTGAGGATAGGGATATTCAAGGAGGTTCCTCCGCCTGTTAGTTGTTTAATTGTCCATCACCATTCATGACTGGATGTGGCAGGACTGCAGAGCTTTGATCTGATCCGTTGATTGTGGGATTGATTAGCTGTCTATAGCATGCTGCTTCCACTGTTTAGCATGCATGTAGTCTTCTTTGCAAATACCTGATGCTGCACAGGACAGAGGGCATCAGCACCCGAGCACATTGCTGCCTGGGCGGTCAGGCATAGCCATATTTACTTAACCTTACGCTGTACACCCATATAGCTGCCACATGCTGTGCCAGGTTGGTACCACCCCACAGCAACACCATAAACCATCCCCACAATGACCAAGCCATTCCTTTTACACTGACCACTTTTGTTAGAGGTACCGTTATGTCTCACTGTTCACTGCAATTCACTAAGCCACTTCCAAAGGTACACATAAATTTTTCCACAGTGGTGAAAATAAAGATTTTTATGGTTGAGATCACATTAATGGAAACCTGACAGAAACATTGAATCAAACACCCGAGTGGCTAACCTTGTAACTCTACTTGTGTGTCATCTTTCTCTTACATGTGCTTCTATGAGGTGCTACCCCTGTGCCTTCAGCAGAGGTAGAGTGAGCCTGCTCATTTCCCTGCTGTGACTGCTTAGACACTCTTGGTGAACATCCTCTGGGTTTTGGAGCCTCTGATGGTCTCACCAAAGTCTGCTCCTCCTGCAACTGTGCATGGGCAGACTTGGCCATCGCTGTCCAAGGAGGCATCTGGAGCACCGACTGAGGGGGTCGCAATGGGGGAGAAGTGTAAGTGCTTTGAGAGGAGCACACACTTCCATGTCCTCTCTTACCATCATCCCTCTCATGGGTCACCTGCACATCGCTGTTAGCAAGGAGCTGGAGAGCACTTGCTGCACATCAGTGGGCCATGAGGATCCATGTCTGCGCTGACATCCCTCCAAGAGAGGAAGTCTATGAGCCGCTGCCATCTATTCTCCATAGATAGCATGTGCTCATGTGAGAGGTGCATTAGCTGTTCCATGCAGCTGGCCATAGGGAAGCCTACAGCCCCATCGCCTGTGACACAGTGGCGCTCATATTGGAGATGGACTCCTCCATTCTCTGCACATTTGCAAACATCACGGTCGCAAAACCTGTCATAGCCTTCTGCACTTCTTCCTGCACCTCCAGGATCGCCCTCTTTCTGGATGGCCTCCGAGGCTCAGTGTCTGCATGCAGCTGAGCAGAGCTAAGAGCATCCTTTGCCCTCCGGCGAGGAGTCTCCACTGCTGTCCCTGTCTCCACTATCTGCTCTTGCTCACTTGTGACTTGTGATGGATCCGGATACAACACGACTCTATCTTGCGTAGGACCCACCGAGATGTGCGTCTCTGTGCTGGTGCTGGGTACACTTGGGTCTGGTGATGGTGTGCCCTCAGAGGCTGGAGGCTGCTCTGAGGAGACGTCTTCCTCTTCCTCCTGGATGGTGGTGGGGGCTCTTGATGGACCTGTGGGAGAGTAAAGATGTGAGTTTGATTTGTCATATGAATACTGGATACAGATTCCATTATGCACATGATGCCCATTCAGTGGCTGATGACATCAGACCCCATATGATTCACACCATGTAGCTGTTATGTGATTCCGTCACCAGGTTGCTGAGATGTTCCCCTTTCTCCATCTCCCACCTTGAGCTGCTCGGTGAATCCTGATAATTCTAATGCAGCCTCCTCTGCTGTTGTGAGGGGGAAATGATGGCCTTCCATCTCCAGTTCTCTCCCTCTCCCTCTTATTGTGGGCTCTCTTTTCCTGCAAGGAGGCAAGGAAGAGAAGGTTGAGTGAGAGTGATGGAATGTGTGTAATAAATGGATGGGTTAGATCTATGATGGAGTGGGGTGGTAATGCCAAATGGCCTCCTTATGTGTTGTTAGTTGGTACAATTGCATTCGGATGAGGGTGAGCATGAGGAGTAGCTAGTAAGATGGGGATGTAATAATGTAGACAGAGAGCGAGGGATGGGTGAACATGCAAGGTATGTTGGTGTGAGTAAGGACGTGTAGGAGTAGTGTTGGGAAGGCAGAGTGATAGGGATGTGACGAGAGGCACAGCAGGAAGAAGTTGAGTGTGGTTTTGTACTCACCTTTCCTGATCTAATGAGATAATTGAAACATTTCCGGCATTGCACCCAGGTCCTCCTGACCACATCCCTGGGCTGTTGACCTCCTCTGCAAATTGGAGCCAGGCTCTTTTTGTCTCCTGGGGATGTCTCTTCCGCCTATGGGAAGGGAAGAGGACCTCCCTGCATGCTCGGACTACCTCCACAAACATATGCGGGGAGTCATCTAAGATCGTGGGTGCAGCCCTCTGCCTCTGTGCAGCCAAGTTACCAAGTGTTTGGAACAATCACGAGCTCCAGTGCAGTGACTGCACACTCCTAGATGAACCTTCAAATGCAATGTGGCCATGGTTCATTTAAATCTACCGTGTGAAAATGCTTCATCGATGACGTTGTCAGACCCACACCATTTAATTGGGACGAGTAATGGCGCAGGGCAGGCTTAATAGGCCCTATTAGGGCAAAGACAATATCTGGAGTGGGATGGAAGCAGCAACGGAGTCACAACACACCATTCCGACCGCCCACAACCGACCCGCCTAGGTAAAGAAAATTCCGCCCTAAGTCTCTTTTTTGATCGAAACCAAAACTGGGTACAGCAACATCCAATTTCTGAAGGGTGATCTTTAGGGGCAGTGACGGCAATGGGGAAAAGTTATGGAAGTGGATATTCCAGCAATTATGGTTGGCAGTAAACTTAATTGGCCCTGAATTTCATCAGAATTTCTGCCGCTGCAACTTTGTTCGCAAGTGCAATGGAAACTTTAAACAGGGTTTCCTCTGCACTTCTAATGAAGCTATGTCAGCGCTGCGACAGAAAGTCTGAGGAAATTCAGGGCCATCGTGTCACATGAAATGATACCACATATTTTTTTAAACATAAAAAAATTCTGCATCTCAGTATATTGAATAGTGAAAACATATTCAGGCCAATATATTAATTACATTAAACGGTTTAAATGTAATCATCACATTTCAGAGATAAGTATTGCTTTCCATGGACCGGAAAGGTATGGACCATTATCATCTGGCTATGAGGGTACTTAGTGCATCCCACTCTCCGTCTATACTTATTCAATATACTGGCTGCCAGACATAGCAGAATATACAATGCAATGTACATGTCAGAACTGTATAAATCCCAGCACTATTTAATGTTGCCACTCCAGTAAAAGCCCTATAAACCAAATAAGTCACTGCTCTATATCTAGTAGCATAAAAAAAGATGCATGAAGGTGTGATTTATATGCGAGGCTTCACAGATATTCTGGCATGCTGTGTGACAGCTATAGTCAATGCAATACCTCACAATCCAATGCACATCAAGATGACACAATGTGGTTTGAACTTTCCATCTATGTTCCCGACTGACTAAGTGGGTACAGATGTTGCTCATAAAGTCATATAGAACAAAAAGTTCCAGGTTCAATTCCTGGGATGTGCTGAGCTAACTGGGTGAACAGTTGGGGTGAGAATAGGATCAGGCTGAGTTATGATACCCTTCATCATTGAATAGTCTTGTAATATTCATCCATGTAGGAACAGATTGAAGTATAGCAACTTGGGTGAGGTACTGAAGTGCTATTGGTTTATGTGAAGCCGAGGTTCAGCACCTTCAGAGGAAAAGTGTAAATTGGGGTGGGAGTCTGCTCCATCTTGGCAAGCTGGTAAACTTACGGCAATGAATAGAATTTTACATGTGGAAAATTAGATAATAATTGTAAATATTGGGGCTGCCTTTCCTTTGAATCTCACGTAAGACACCACACTAAGAACATAACATAAGAAATAGGAGCAGGAGTAGGCCATTTGGTCCCTCGAGCCTGCTCCACCATTTAATAAGATTATGGCTGATCTGATCATGTACTCAGCTCCGCTTTCCTGCCCGCTCCCCGTAACCCTTTACTCCCTTATCGCTCAAAAATCTGTCCATCTCTGCCTTGAACATGTTCAATGACCCAGCCTCCACAGTTTTCTGGGGCAGAGAATTCCACAGATTTACAATCTTCAGAGAAGAAATTCCTCCTCATCTCAGTTTTAAATGGGAGGCCCCTTATTCTGAGACTCAGGCCCAAAATTTCCCCAAAGAAAAAAAATGCCCTTAACTTACCTGGACGCCAGTTTTTTTTAGGCACCTCAGTGCTGAAAAATTAAAGTTGTATTTTCTCCACCATGTGCGCCGGCACTACCTGATTTGACTCTGCAGGGTGGAGCCTCCAATGTGTGTTGAAGCGGCACAGCGCATGCAATAAAAAAAAAATTCTAACCCACTGCGCATGTGCAGAAAGAAAAAAAAAGGTCCCATCTGCACATGCGCAATGCAAAGTATAGAAACATAGAAAATAGGTGCAGGAGTAGGCCATTCGGCCCTTCAAGCCTGCACCACCATTCAATATGATCATGGCTGATCATACAACTTCAGTACCCCATTCCTGCTTTCTCTCCATAAACCTTGATCCCTTTAGCCATAAGGGCCACGTCTAACTCCCTTTTGAATATATCTAACGAACTGGCCTCAACAACTTTCTGTGGTAGAGAATTCCACAGGTTTACAATTCTCTGAGTGAAGAGGTTTCTCCTCATCTCGGTCTTAAATGGCTTAACCCTTACCCTTAGACTGTTACCCCTGGTTCTGGACTTCCCCAACATCGGGAACATTCTTCCTGCATCTAACCGGTCCAATCCCATCAGAATTTTATATGTTTCTATGAGATCCCCTCTCATTCTTCTAAATTCCAGTAAATATAAGCCTAGTCGATCCAGTCTTTCTTCATATGTCAGTCCTGCCATCACGGGAATCAGTCTGGTGAACCTTCGCTGCACTCCCTCAATAGCAAGAATATCCTTCCTCAGATTAGGAGACCAAAACTGTACAAAATATTCAAGGTGTGGCCTCACCCAGGCCCTGTACAACTGCAGTAAGACCTCCCTACTCCTATACTCAAATCCTTCTTCACCGCCTGCTGTACCTGCATGCCAATTTTCAATGACTGATGTGTCATGACACCCAGGTCTCGATGCACCTCCCCTTTTCCTAATCTGTCACCATTCAGATAATATTCTGCTTTCCTATTTTTGCCACCAAAGTGGATAACCTCACATTTATCTACGTTATACTGCATCTGCCATGCATTTGCCCACTCACCTAATCTGTCCAAGTCATCCTTCAGCCTCTTAGCAGCCTCCTCACAGCTCACACTGCCACCCAGCTTAGTGTCATCTGCAAACTTGGAGATATTATATTCGATTCCTTTGTCTAAATCATTAATGTATATTGTCAATAGCTGGGGTCCCAGCACTGAACCTTGTGGTACCCCACTAGTCACCGCCTGCCATTCTGAAAAGGACCCGTTTATTCCTACTCTTTGCTTCCTGTCTGCCAACCAGTTCTCTATCCATGTCAATACATTACCCACAATACCATGTGCTTTAATTTTGCACACTAATCTCTTGTGTGGGACCCTGTCAAAAGCCTTTTGAAAGTCCAAATACACCAAATCCACTGGTTCTCCCTTGTCCACTGTACTAGTTACATCCTCAAAAAATTCTAGAAGATTTGTCAAGCATGATTTCCCTTTCATAAATCCATGCTGACTTGGACCAATCCTGTCACTGCTTTCCAAATGCACTGCTATTACATCTTTAATAACTGATTCCAACATTTTCCCCACTACCGATGTTAGGCTAACCGGTCTATAATTCCCTGTTTTCTCTCTCCCTCCTTTTTAAAAAAGTGGTGTTACATTAGCTACCCTCCAATCCATAGGAACTGATCCAGCGTCTATAGAATGTTGGAAAATGACCACCAATGCATCCACTATTTCTAGGGCCACTTCCTTAAGTACTCTGGGATGCAGACTATCAGGCACTGGGGATTTATCAGCCTTCAGTCCCATCAAATTCACTAACACAATGTCCTGACTAATAAGGATTATGGGGACAGTGTAACACACCATTGAGAATCCACTGGCGGCAAAGGTGGATTCGCAGGTAGGAAATACAGCTTCGATCACGTGACGGCTGCAATGGAAGAACGCAGAGAAGGCGAAAGTGCCAGGGACGGAGAAGGGGAAACCATAACGGTGAAGAGATTTCGTGTGGATGTAATTGAGCCCCTGGTAGACTTAATCGAGAGTGGATGGGGAGTTCTTGAGAACAAGGAGAGCTTGGAAAAAATAATCTTAAACCGTCTGCACTCGCAAAAGTTTGGGACCATGTCACAGTCGAGTTTAATGGAATGTCCATGACCCCGAGAACCGGTGCCTAGCTAATAAAGAAGTGGCAGGACCTCGGACAAGCAGTGACTGTAAGTAATACGATAAACTTACATTTATTTGGGCTTTAAATATATGTATATTTATGCACTGCAATAATATCTGTAAATGTGATCCGTGTGCGTGTGTGTGTGCGTGCGTGTGTTCACAAGCACCCTCTCTTTAAAAAGTTGCATTTGCATCTTTGCAGAAGATGGTGCCACAGATCAACCATGAACGGTCACAAACTGGAGGATGTCCGCCAAGTAGGCTCCAACTTACAGTCCTGGAGCAGAGGATAGCGTCAATGATTAAATGATACAGGAGAAGACCAACAATCAATGCGCAAGCTGGGCCCAGTTTTCCACTGGAGGGTAAGCCCTGCAAATTGCACCGTCTGGGTTGGCTGAATGTTAAGTACTGTGTGTGGTTCCTACGCTTCTCCTTCCTTAATGCTGCCAACCAAGCATCTATCTTTTGTTTTGCAGCGGGTGAACATCAGGAGGAGACCGAAGGTGCATCTGAAGCTGAAGGCGAGAATGTTCATGTAAACAGCATGCCAGATATTCCAACTCAGGACAATAATGGACAGCAAGAAGTCATGGACGCCGAGATAGTCACCCTGGATTTGGAGGTGCTGAACCCCTCGAGGATTTCAAGTCTTTTCACGAGCGAATCAAGTGAGAGGACTTTTCTAGGTGTGACGTCTGAGGCTGTGGGTACAAGTGTGTCGCAGCAAGCCACACCTGCGAGACTTCATGGTGGGGCGAACTCCATACCTGATCCAGAAATATTGGATCCTGAGGACTTAGGACATTTTGTGGGGATGATCGGAGAGAACATTGAGCAATCTCGATTGCTCCTGGAAGCCGTTGGTAGGGTGAGGGCAGAGTTGGGGAGACGTTTGGGACGGTGGGACGTGGTTGCATTGGCAATACGGGAGCACACCCAGGCTGTCCTTAATGCGAGGAGCACTTTCCACTCTGCACCAAATGCAAGGGTTGATCCTGAGGATGAGGTTGATGATGAAGAGGTACCCGGGCATTCTGCTATTCTGTCATAGTCCAGCATCAAGAAATGCCGCGCAGGAAATGGAACAGACTAAACCTGGGGGTACGGGGGGGGGTGGGGGGGGGGGGCAAGAAAGCAGAAGTCTGCAACTACGGGCACGCGCAGGGGTGGCAGCATCTACTGGGGCAGGATTGGTGCACAGCGCTAATGAAAAGGATAGAATAATTGTTTTTGATTGATTTCGTTGAATGTTTGTAAAGTTTGCCACGGCTCTGAATAAAGTTTTGAAGAATTAAACATAAGTAAAGTCACGCTAATCACAACTGCGCTGTGCAAATGTTAATAAACATTTAAATTTTGGACTTTTAACCTGACTCCTGCACTTCATTTTTTAATGCTGCACTAATAAATATTGCAGGATAACCGGACAGTAAATGTAAAAAGTGCATCACCCTTGCAAGCTATTCGTTTAAATGATACAGGGGCAGGTTCCAGTGAGAAGGTGTTCATGGATGCTGCCTTGTTCTGAGTCACTGATGCATGCAACGAAGTACCATGGTGCATATATCAGTGACCCTCACCCAGTCTGGATCCATGAACAACTTAGTCTTATTGTCCACCTAAACACTCCAACACATCCAGACTCCAGTTAAACATTCAAGATTTGTGATGGGAATATTTAATAAACATAAGGTTACGTCCATCTAAGCACTCCAACATTCCTTTAAAACGTAAAAGATTGGTGGAGGGACTATTTATTACCCATTATGTGATGTCCACCTAAGCACTCCCTATACTCCCTTGAAACATAAAAAATTTATGGCGGTAACATTTAATATAAATTATATATTTTCCACTTACGCACTCCAACACTCCATTAAAAACCTAAAATATTAGTGGTGAGATTATATATTTTTTTTAAATTTAAAGTTCCACCTTTACTAGAGATCACTGCTGCTTGCCTTTGAGCCTGGAGTGTCTTGCACTGTCCATTGTGTGCAGACCTTTAGCCTGTATGAGCAGCGGACCGCGTGGGAAGAGGACCTTCAGCCAGAGGCCAGCAGGACTCCAGTCGACATCGAGGAGAGTGGGGAGAAGGCTGCACTGGATTCCAGAAGAAGAGGAGGAGGATTTGCATGGTGATTATGCATTTTTGGAACTTTTTAATGTTTTCCTTGGACTTTTGGGTTTATTTTAGGCCGTGAGGACATCTATGGAAAAAGGTAAGGCATTTAAAAATGTTTTTGCCATCATTCTTTTTTCATCACTAGATCATCAGTATGGTGAGTTTTTATTTATTTTATATTTAGACCTGTTTATAGTTTAAATTTTGTCTTAAATTTGTCTGTGCGACGGTTTAAACATTTTTTTTGGTGGGGAAAGTTCGACTTAGTGAAAGTGGCGTGGAAGCTTGTTTTACTGGTACACCAGCGCCAGAATGTATGGCGCCAAACATTCTGCCGCTGGTAGTCGACGCAGGCGCCCCAACACTGGGGAAGGTTTGGAGTAAGCTTTGGCGCCAAAAAATTCACTGGGCTCCGAAAAACCGGCACCCAGTGGTGGGCAAATTTGGGCCCTATGTCCCCTAGTTTTAGTTTAACCCCACGAGTGGAAGTATCCTCTCTGCATCCACCTGGTCGAGCCCCTTTATTATCTTATATGTTTCGATAAGATCACCTCTCATTCTTCTGAACTCCAATGTGTACAGGCCCAAACTACTCAACCTATTTTCATAAATCAACCCCCCCATCTCTGGAAACAACCGGGTGAACCTTCTCTGTACAGCCTCCAATGCAAGTATACCCTTCCTTAAATAGAGACCAAAACTGTCATGTATTTCACCATCTTGCAATAACAATAGTTACGTAACTGTAACTCATGAACACTGTACCTGTACCCTTGAAATGCACACCCTGACCACAGGGGGTGAGCTTGCGGGAGACACTCCTCACCTGGGTTTCCAGGTATAAAAGGGGAGGTCCCACCCAGGGTCAGCACTCCTTGGTCCTGGGAATAAAGTGAAGGTCACAGAGTGACCGTGTCTGATATATACTTGCCTCGTGTGAGTTTGTAACAAGGTGCAGAGACACTACATTTGGTGACGATAAACGGGAATCAGTGAACTACGAGAATGGCCACCGTTGGCACAGAGGAACGCTACTGTGTGGGTAAGGACTGGGACGACTTTGTGGAAAGACTCCAGCAGAGCTTTGACACAAAGGACTGGCTGGAAGAGGCAGCGGCTGACAAACGGAGGGCGCATCTACTGACCAGCTGTGGTCCACAGACGTATGCGCTGATGAAAGACCTGCTCGCACCCCAAAAGCCAGCGGACAAGTCCTTCGAAGAGCTCAGCCAGCTGATCAGTGAGCATCTCAAGCCGGCAAGTAGCGTACACATGGCCTGGCACCGGTTCTACTCTCACCAGCGTCGGGAGGGTCAAAACGTCTCGGATTTCGTGATGGAACTGCGGCGTTTGGCCAGTCTCTGTAAGTTCTCCGATGCCTGCAGGGGGAGATGTTAAGGAACTTTTTCATCGAGGGCATTAATCATGCCAGCATTTTCAGGAAGCTCATAAAGACTAAGGACCTGATTTTAGAAGGGGCGGCGTTGATAGCTCAGACCTTTATGGCAGGGGAAGAGGAGACCAAGCTAATTTATGCACGCAGCCCTGGTTTTAACGTTGCGATGAACCAGGGAGTTAATGTTGTAAAAGTGATACAGAACCCCACAGGCAGGCAAGGGCAATTCGACACCACCCAGGCAGGCAGGCAAGGGCAATTCGACACCGCCCAGGCAGCAACAAGTTCCAGGGTGGGCCCGCAACAGGGACAATGGAAAAGGGATCGGCAATTCACGCCATCACGAGGAACAATGCATCCCATGATGGGACCATTAACACCCTCCATCAGAGTGCTTGGAAGCAGCCAAACGGGCCATCAGAGAGGAATGCCTGTGAATAGTCCTTTTGTTAACAGCACTCTCAGCTCATGTTGGAGGTGTGGGGGTAGACACACTGCCAAAAGCTGCAGGTTCCAGCTTTATACCTGTAGGATTTGTAATGTCAGTGGACACTTGGCCAGGACGTGAAAAAAGGCAATAGCGAGGCTAGTCTGCGAGACAGAGGAACCAGACGAGGAGTCTGTAATGCAGGATGAGACCTGGGGAACAACCATGGATGCTGAAGTTCAGAGAGTTCATGTGGCTGACGTCCACAGCTCATACACTAAAATGCCACCCTTGATGATGAAAGTCAAACTGAAAAGCATCCCGGTGCACATGGAGCTGGATACGGGAGCTAGCCAGTCATTAATGAGCGCCCAACAATTTGAGAGACTATGGCCACACAGAGCTAGCAGGCTCAAACTGGAACGCATTGAGACGCAGCTACATACGTACACCAAAGAGATCATCCCAGTGCTGGGCAGTGCAAACTTGGTGGTAACGCATAATGGATTACAGAACCGGCTGCCACTCTGGATTGTTCTGGGAAATGGCCCCGTGCTTTTGGGGAGGAATTGGCTCGCTGAGATGAATTGGAAATGGGGGGATGTGCACACCATTTCATCCGTGGAGCGAAGTTCATGTTCGCAGGTATTGCAAAAATTCGAGTCACTCTTTCAACCCAGTGTTAGAACGTTCAAAGGCACTAAAGTAGTGATAAACATCACTCCGGACACCACACCAATGCACCACAAAGCCAGAGCGGTGCCATACGTGATGCGTGAGAAAATTGAAAGTGAACTGGACAGGATGCTCAGAGAGGGCATAATTTCGGCCGTTGAATTCAGCAACTGGACAAGTCCCATCGTTCCCGTCCTCAAAGCAGATGTGGCGACTACAAAGCCACCATCAACTGAGTGTCGCTGCAAGACCAATACGCGCTTCCGAGAGCGGAGGACCTCTTTGCCATGCTGGCAAGTGGAAAGCTGTTCACGAAGCTGGACCTCACTTCGGCCTACATGAATCAGGAACTGGCGGAAGATTCCAAGCTTCTGACCACCATCACGACGCACAAAGGATTATTTGTCTACAACAGGCATTCGTTCGGCAGTGGCTATCTTTCAGCGAAACATGGAAAGCTTGCTCAAGTCCATCCCTGGAACGGTCGTATTCCAAGACAACATCCTTATAACGGGTCGAGACACCGAGGAACACCTCCGCAACCTGGAGGAGGTGCTACGCTGATTGGATCGGGTAGGCTTGCGGCTGAAAAAGGCCAAGTGCGTGTTTTTGGCCCCAGAGGTCGAGTTCCCGGACAGGAGGGTTGCCGCAGACGGGATCCGGCTCACTGAATCAAAAACTGAAGCAATTTGCCGGGCGGCCAGGCCTGGCAACACGTCGGAGTTGCGATCATTCCTGGGACTTTTGAACTATTTTGAGAACTTTCTGCTGAACTTAAGGACATTGTTGGAGCCGTTACACATGCTCCTCCGTAAAGGTTGTGAATGGTTTTGGGGGGATTGTCAAGAGCGGGCTTTCAATAAGGCGAGGAACCTGCTGTGTTTCAACAAACTGTTGACTTTGTATGACCCTTGCACAAAACTGGTTTTAACATGCGATGTGTCATCCTACGGGGTTGGGTGTGTGTTGCAGCAGGGTAACGATGACGGCCGACTCCAACTGGTGGCTTATGCCTCCAGGTCACTGTCCCAGGCAGAGCATGGATATGGCATGGTCGAGAAGGAGGCACTCGCGTGTGTGTACGGTGTGAAAAAGATGCACTAGTACCTTTTTGGTAGACAGTTCGAGCTAGAGACGGATCACAAGCCGTTAACATCCATGTTGTCCGACAACAAGGCTGTCAACGCTAATGTGTCAGCTCGCATACAGCGATGGGCCCTCATGCTGGCTGCATATGACTACACCATACGGCACCAGCCAGGCACAGAAAATTGCGCTGATGCACTCAGCAGGCTCCCACTGGCCACCACCGAGGGGGCGTCGGAGCAGAACGCCAAGATGGTCATGGCCGTTGAGGCTTTTGACATTGCGTGCTCCCCCATCACAGCCCGACAGATCAAACTCTGGACCAAAAGGGACCCCCTCCTATCCATGATAAAGAAATGTGTCCTGACTGGGGACTGGGCGCCTGCACACAGGGCGTGCCCCGAGGAAGTCAGGCCGTTTCAGAGACGGATGGATGAACTCTCCATCCAAGCCGACTGCCTGTTATGGGGCAGCTGGGTAGTCATGCACCAGAAAGGAAGGGAAGCGTTCATCAGGGAACTCCACAGCGAGCACCCTGGCATCCTGTTAATAAAGGCCATTGCCCGGTCACATGTATGGTGGCCGGTGATTGACTCAGACCTGGAACACTGGGTTCGCAGGTGCACGATGTGTGCCCAGCTGGGCAATGCCCCCAGGGAGGCTCCACTCAGCCCGTGGCCCTGGTCCACCAGGCCATGGTCACGTATTCACGTAGACTATGCGGGCCCGTTCATGGGGAAAATGTTCCTGATCGTAGTCGATGCATACTCGAAGTGGATCGAGTGCATCATATTGAACTCGTGCACGACATCCATCATGGTGGAGAGTCTGCGTACGGTTTTCGCGACCCGGCTTGCCGGACATCCTGGTCAGCGACAATGGCCCGTGTTTTACCAGCCATGAATTCCAGGAGTTTATGTTGGGCAATGAGATCAAGCACGTCCGGACAGCGGCGTTCAAGCCAGCTTCCAATGGCCAGGTGGAACGGGCGGTCCAAGTCATAAAGCAGGGCATGCTACGCATCCAAGGACCCACCCTTCAGTACCGCCTATCGCTCCTCCTCACGAAACGTATGCTCAAGACGTCGCTGTCCCTCATTCACCCAGACCTGGCAGACATTGTTGAGGGCAAGCACCAGTCCCAAACCGAGCTCCATGATCAAGGCTCAAGGGGGAAGTGTATAGAAATAGATGACCTGGTATTTGTTCTTAACCATGCTTTGGGACCCAAATGGCTTAAGGGCACCGTAATTGGCAAAGAAGGAAACAGGGTCATGGTGGTCAGACTAAACAATGGGCAGATATACCGCAAACACTTGGACCAAGTAAAGACAAGGTTCAGCATAGATACGGAGGAAGCGGAAGAAGAGCATGATGAGATAGCACCCACACCACTGCCAGCGTATGAACAACAAAGACAGGATTTGAGTACAGGGACAGGGAGGTGTTGCTACAGTTGTACAGGGCTTTGGTGAGGCCACACCTGGAGTATTGTGTACAGTTTTGGTCTCCTAACCTGAGGAAGGACATTCTTGCTATTGAGGGAGTGCAGCGAAGGTTCACCAGACTGATTCCCGGGATGGCGGGACTGACCTATCAAGAAAGACTGGATCAACTGGGCTTGTATTCACTGGAGTTCAGAAGAATGAGAGGGGACCTCATAGAAACGTTTAAAATTCTGACGGGGTTAGACAGGTTAGATGCAGGAAGAATGTTCCCAATGTTAGGGAAGTCCAGAACCAGGGGTCACAGCCTAAGGATAAGGGGTAAGCCATTTAGGACGAGATGAGGAGAAACTTCTTCACCCAGAGAGTGATGAACCTGTGGAATTCTCTACCACAGAAAGTTGTTGAGGCCAATTCACTAAATATATTCAAAAAGGAGTTAGATGAAGTCCTTACTACTAGAGGGATCAAGGGGTTTGGCGAGAAAGCAGGAATGGGGTACTGAAGTTACATGTTCAGCCATGAACTCATTGAATGGCGGTGCAGGCTCGAAGGGCCGAATGGCCTACTCCTGCACCTATTTTCTATGTTTCAACGTTTCTAGCCCTTAGCATGCACAGTCCCTGCGGCCAGCCCGGACAGGCCGGAATCACCTCAAGTGACAGAGACGCGTGCTGAGGCTCAGCCACCAGAGCCACAACTGCGGCGCTCCACGAGAGAGCGTCGACCACCTGACAGACTTAACCTCTGAAACTAAAAAACTCAAGGGGGGAGGTGATGTCATGTATTTCACCATCTTGCAATGACAATAGTTATGTAACTGTAACTCATGCACACTGTACCTGTGTCATTGAAATGCACACCCTGACCACAGGGGGTGAGCTTGCGGGAGACACTCCTCACCTGGGTTTCCAGGTATAAAAGGGGAGGTCCCACCCAGGGTCAGCACTCTTTGGTCCTGGGAATAAAGTGAAGGTCACAGAGTGACCATGTCTGATATATACATGCCTCGTGTGAGTCTACAACACGACAAAAACTGTAAGCAGTACTCTAGGTGTGGCCTCACCAATACCCTGTACAGTTGTAGCAGGACTTCTCTGCTTTTATACTCTATCCCCCTTCCAATAAAGGCCAACGTTCCATTTGCCTTCCTGATTACTTGCTGTACCTGCATACTAACTTTTTGTGTTTCATGCACAAGGACCCCCAGGTCCCTCTGTACTGCAGCACTTTGCAATTTTTCTCCATTTAAATTATAACTTGCTGTTCTATTTTTCTGCCAAAGTGGATTACCTCACATTTTCCTACATTATACTCCATCTGCCAAATTTTTGCCCACTCCCTTAGCCTGTCTCTCTCCTTTTGCAGATTTTTTGTGTCCTCCTCACAATTTGCTTTCCCACCCATTATTTTATCATCAGCAAACTTGGCTACATTACACTCGGTCCCTTCACTCAAGTCATTAATATAGATTGTAAATAGTTGAGGACCCATCACCGATCCGTGCGGCACCCTACTTGTTACTCTTTGCCAAATGGAAAATGACTCATTTATCCCGACTCTCTGTTTTCTGTTAGTTAGCCAATCCTCTATCCACGCTAATATATTACCCCCAACCCCGTGAACTTTTATCTTGTGCAGTAACCTTTTACATGGCACCTTATTGAATGCCTGCTGGAAATCCAAATGCACCACATCCACTGGTTCCTCCTTATCCACCCTACTCGTTACATCCTCAAAGAACTCCAGCAAATTTGTCAAACATGATTTCCCTTCCATAAAACCATGCTGGCTCTGCTTGATTGAATTATGCTTTTCCAAATGTCCTGGTACTGCTTCCTTAATAATGGACTTCAGCTTTTTCCCAACAATATTTTGTCTGCCTCCTTTTTTAAATAGGGCCGTTACATTTGTGGTTTTCCAATCCGCTGAGACCTCTCCCCAGATTCCAGGGAATTTTGGTAGATTACAACCAATGCAACCACTACCTCTGCAGCCACTTCTTTTAAGACCCTGGGATGCAAGCCATCAGGTCCAGGGGACTTGTCTGCCTTTAGTCCCATTATTGTATTAAGTTCCTCCCTCCCTATTGGCCCTTGATTGGGATATTTTTAGTGTCTTCTACCATGAAGACCGATACAAAATATTTGTTCAAAGTCTCTGCCATTTCCCCGTCCCCCATTATTAATTCCCCAGTCTCATCCTCTCGGGGGCCAACATTTGCTTTAGCCACTCTTTTCCTTTTTATGTACCTGTAGAAACTCTTACTATCTGTTTTTATATTACTTTCATAATTAACTTTCCTCTCTATTATTTTTTTAGTTGTCCTTTCCTGGCTTTTAAAAGTTTCCCAATCCTCTGACCTCCCACTAGTCTTGGCCATGTATGCCCTTGTTTTCAATTTGATACCATCCCTTATCTGTTTAGTTAGCCATGGATGGTTAACCCTTCTCTTACAGCCTTTCCTTCTCATTGGGATATATTTAGATATATTTAGATATTTAGGCACTAGTACATGTAATAAGCAATGATCTTATTGAATGGAGGAGCAGGCTCGATGGGCCGAATGGCCTACTCCTGCTCCTATTACTTATATTCTTATGTACACATTGCAGCAGAGTAAATATGACGAAAAACTGTGTGATACAACAGCTGAACTTCGCTCCGATTCACAGCATTACCCACAATAGAACCCAAGCAAGCTAGTAGTGTGGCTGTGAAGCAATATTTTGTCAGCTCTGATATAATAGCTGGATATAATATTTTATATTCAGTGTTTGTCTTGATATCATAACATATGTTGAAAACACTCTGAGCCAAAATGTTCTTGGACCGTGATCCTGACAGCATGCGAGGATTGCATCCTACCAGTGTCCGTCAACACAGAGAGTATGTAACTTCAGTGGGAAGACACCACAACTGTACGGAGATGGTTAGTACTTGTGCCAGTATTGCCGCATCTAGGTCAGCAGTCAACCCTATGCTGCCAAAAACATTGACATCAGGCTGCCAGCCAGGATTGCTCCTCCACTTGTGGGAGAACAACGTACTTTTTATCCCCTTACCAATACAGTATAAATTTTGAAAAAATGTATCTTGATCTTTGAAGGTGCAGGCCACATCCTTGGTGGATTTACTCATGACGGCACTCATTTCTGTCTTTCTGGATGCTAATGTACCTCATTTTACTCAGCATATAAGGCTCCAAACATATGCCAAATACCATTAGGGTTGGGATGCAGGAACTCCCAGCTTAGGAGGTCTAATCCCCCAGCTGCACCCTTCTTTGTCAGTGGCTTTATTTAGGGTGATGGAGGCTTCACCCAAACCAAGGCCAGGGCTTGGATATGGTGAGTCCTGACATAATTTCCAATCTTTCAGCCAGACTCTCGCTAGTGTGCAGCAAAAGTCCACCGCACTGCTGGGCAAATTCAGCCCATCTATAACTACTTGCCAGGGTAAGTCCAACCCCTCAGCACGAGGACTTTGCAGTGGGAAGCAGATTTAATGTGAACTACTGTCAACACATTAACTGAGCTCATCACTTCCATGTGATACTTGAGATACTACTGTACAGACATGTGCACAAAGGTGTTCTTTTCGAAGAAACCAAAGGTCTCAGTATGCATGGGTTTTGTAATCTGGCTGCCACAAGTAAGGTTATATTATTAAATGCAACTTATTTGCACTGGCCAGATAAATAGGATAGCAATATTAGGTGGATAGTATTATTACACTAAGTATATACTAATATTGTGTGCCATTTGTATATAGAGAAATTGAATTTTGTTGTGTATGTATCTATTTGGTTCTCTAGTAATGATGATATATTTTGTATCTCCACACTGATTTTAAAAGATGTTTAAAATTACTGAAATTATCTTAATTCTGGTTAATACAAACACAATCATTTTATATCAACAAAATGTAAACCAATGGAGAATTTTTATTGAAAGTGTTGGTGAATTAGCCACTCTGCAGTAAAAGTCACATCCCCAGGTTTGCTATGATTAAAAAGCTGCATAAAAATGCACTCATTCCACTACATTTTGTGGTGATTGCTTACAGTTTACTGTGAGATGTGCTGTGAATGCTGAGATTTACAATTTAATTGCTGACTGAAGCCTGGATGTTCAATATCAGATGACCACTTCCTTCACGCAGAGAAGGGCCTGCAACCACAGCAGAGGCCAGAGGCCAATCTATCTACAAATTCTAGTTCCTATAGCAACAATTAGTTGCTGCCAGGCTATGACAGCCAGAATCATTCACTGAAGCTTATTAATGGATGACAAAACAAATTGCTGTCATTTAAATGTTACTCAGCGGTCAACAATACAGCTCCTAAACAGTAGCTTTTGAGACCATTTGGTGACTTATATCTATGATTCTATTAAAAGTTCTACTAAAATTGGTAGTTTTGTGATAGACATGCAGACCGACAGCTACACATCAATTCCCATCTCGTACTACATTCTCTCCTTCTTAGGCAGTCCCCCGGAGTCGAGCATGACTTGCTTCCACACTAAAATGAGTTCTAAGGTGACTGATGAGACCAATGTGAAATCTACAGTCCCTGTCACAGGTGGAGAAGGTGGTGGTTGGAGGGACGGGTGGATGGGGTGCTTGATTTGTCGTAGGATCCTTCTGCTGTTTATACTTGGCTTCCATGTGCTCCCGGTGAAGAGCCTCTAAGGGGCTGATTTTCATCAAGGCCTCCGCCCGCCCAAGTGCCGCCCAAAGTGCCAACAATGGCCGCCAAAGTACCGGACGGTACTTTGGGCAGGATATTCATGGCCGAGGTCCCTCAAAGGTTGGCGGGCGGCAAATGGACGACGTATGCCGCCAATCTGGGCAGCAACGGGCAGGAGGTCTCATTAGCGGCGGTAAAGGCGCTTGCCACTCAAGTGCCACCGAGAATGGAGTCGGGCCCACGGAGGGTCGACGACCTGAAAAAAAACATCCGAAGACCTTCAGGGGACCCCATCCAGGTAATTCGCTGTTGAAAAAAAAAATTAAAATGTTCACTTACCTTTTTTTCAGGTTCTTCATACCATTGGGGACAGAGCAGCCTCCTTGCAGCGGTTCATCCCTGATCTGCCGTCGACTCCCGCCCACAGGAATCAGGCGGGAGCTCAGTTGCGCGACTCGGCCGTCCGCTGACATCAGCGGGCGGTTCCCGGCAGTTCTTCTCTCCCACCCGTTCCAGGCCACCCCGAAAGTGGCACTGGGAGGATCTTCAGGAGGAATGTCGGCACTAGTGGGTGGCTGTCGGCGGCAGCGGGCGGTGAGTGATGAATTTCAGCCCCTAAATGTTCGGTGCCTTCTCAGATGCTCCTCCTCCATTACTTCGAACTACATTACTGAGCCTTTGTAAAGGCACTTTTACATAATTGTACAAGGTCCTGAAGGAAGCAGTGCTCAGAGGTCCATGACCTCCAAGCTCCTCTCCCCCTTATTTTAATCATTCTTCTTGCCATCACTCCAATCACTGTCTTCTTGGGGCTGGAGATAGACAATTTCCATAACTTAAAATGGAAGGCATCCAGCTCTGTTCATTTACTTTTAAATGTTTGTATTATTTGTTGTGAGGATGTGGCCAATGATGGAATGGCTGCAATTACTGTCCATCTATAATTGCCTCAGAAAGTGGTGGTTGAACTTCATAGCAATTATTTGCACAACTGAATAGCTTGCTTGACCAGTTCAGAGCGCATGAAGAGTCAATCATGTGGTGTGGGCTAGAAGCACGTGACCAGACTAGCCAGGGGTGGCAGGTGCTAGGTATAGAACTAGGGGGCATAGACTCAGGATAAGGGGTCACCATTTAAGACTGAGATGAGGAGGTATTTCTTTACTCAGAGGGTTGTAAATCTTTACAATTCTCTACCTCAAAGGCTGTGGATACTGAATCGTTGAATATATTCAAGGCTAAGATAAATAGCTTTTTGAACTCTAGGGGAATCAAGGGATATGAGGATTGGGCAGAAAAGTGGAGTTGAGTTTGAAAATCAGCCATGATATTGAATAGGCTCAAGGGGCCCTATGGCCGACTCCTGCTCCTAATTCTTATGTTCTTATGTTCCCTGTCTTCAAGAGCATTAGTGAACCAATTGGATTTTTAATTAGGATATGGCAACTTTCATAGTAACTTTTCTGGTGCTAGCCATCAAATTGCTAAACATTAAATTAACTATGGAGTAAATGTGTTCTGTTACAGTTCATGAGTCTTGCTATCATTTAACTAGACATTGGTCAGTAAAGGATGCACTCCGTTTACAGGAGTGACTAGTGACGCTGAACCAGAGAGAATATCTAGCACATAAACCCTAAAATTGTGACGGTGATATTCCCAATATTTGAGCTGCAGTTTATTAGTTGGGCTCAAGTTAGCAATATTTCCATCATTGGGAGAGGGAAAAGAGGAATTTGTTTTATTTGGTTTTAAGAATGTTATAATTCTTTTCGTACCCTATAAAATGAAGCCTTTCTGACATGTAATAACCAGCTGTATTAAGAGAAGCAACAGAGAAGTATGCAGTCTAATTTGCCTTAACCTCCTGGAGATACAAGTCTCCAGCATATGGTTAATTTGAACAATCCCTTTGATAATTTTTTGCATAATATACTCATATATTTTTGCAGATCTGGTATGTTATGGCAATCATTTCAATTTGTCAGGAGCATGTGTTGAATAAATGCCAAGACTGGAAGTTCTTTCAAACTTGTTTTTTGTTGACCGAATGAATGAACACATAAGATACTCCATAAAAATAATCTGCACTCCAATAATGCTGAAAATTATTTTTATACAGAAGGCATAATAAATATAGAAATATGTGCTGTCGCAACACTTCATTGTTTATTCTTTTGACTGTATATTAAATTATTGTTCCAAGCTGTACATTGGCTACAATTGAGAAAGAAAGTCATTGACCCCCACACAAAATATATTTTATGCTGCATATCTCCTTTGATAAAAAAACAGAATCAATTACATCTAGTTTATGCCCACACAGGTTTGGAAATGGGCACAGGACCATTTTGCACACATTCAGGCAGTCTCCAGGGCCACTTAAAAAAAGACCTGACCAATTTAGCCTTGGCCCAAACACCCATGCTAAACTGGTTAACATTGCGCCCATTTCTCCCTCTTGGGTGCCAGACCGCTGGCTGGGCCGAAGTTCTCCCTGGTGGCCCAGTGGTTGTCACTAAAGTGGCTGCAGAGCTTGTAGCGGCCCTCCTCTTTAAATGAAGGGGAGGGATGTTATGACATGCTCAGTGCGGCACTCATGACACCGCCTGCCTTCCTCCCCGCTCCTAAAAGCACTTCCGCCCCCAAACACCGCCGCTACGAATTAGAGAAGCAAAAGAGGGCAATTTCTCTCTATTCACCGCCCCATGGATTCAGGCGGAGAATATTCACTTCATTCGAATTATCTGCCCCGTTTGACGCACAGGGCAATTTCGGTCCTCGAAATCTGTAGATCTCAATTTTACTTAATTCTATTTAGAAGGTGGTAATTTCCATATTTTCCAACCAAGAAAAATGTTCCTTTAAGTTTTCTAAACCATGTGCTACCTCACAATGTGTAAATTGATTTAGTGTCACTGATTCTCCTTCAGTTAGCATGCTCTGGATGGTAATGCATTTTGACATCATGACTGCATGTAGGCTGCAGTTTTTCTTTCTCAACTTTCCATGAAATTCTGACTTAGAGAAATTTCACATGCCAAATATTTAACTTGTTCATCACTTTAAATGTAATCTCTTCCACTCAAAAATGGCTCAGGAGTCCTAATGGATTAAAATGCAGCATTTTTGTGCAGTTTTTAAGAAATTCATATCCATTATTCTAATTATGGTACAGGTATATAATTTTATCTCTAAAGAAGCATGATAGCTTTATAAGCCATATTTATGTGGAAAACCATAAAGCAAAACGATACACAATTCACAGTCATGGTATCACTGTGTGCTATTATGTACAGAGATTAGATAAAGGACACGCATCAGCAGTACCCAGCAAAATCTAATAAGTTGCAGTCTATCCACAGCACAGCTGCAGATGGATGAGAGCACCCAATGTTTGACTGTGGTCATGAGTTAGTAACTAAAATTGGGCAAATTTAATGCATTGCTACAATATCTATATGTCCATACACTGCACCTTGGAGTGACAGCTCCATGTAAGGGGGTATTGTTGATTTTTCCATCGGATATAAAGCATCAGCTAGGTGGAGCAGAGAGGAAAAAGGAGGATGGGGAGGTTCACATGCCCGTTATAAAGCCCAAACGATTTTTCTTCCACTACTTTAAATGGAAGGAAAATTGAGCAGGTTCCATTACTGGTATGCAATCTTCCCAGCCCAACTGTCCTCTGTCCAGTCAATGCTTCACAATCAGACAACGAAGCCAAATGTTATAATGATTTAGGAGAACAGTCACTCCAAACCAATCTCATGCATATTCAAACAGCCAGTTGCAAAGTAGTATTAGAAAACATGCGAGAAAAGATCTATGCTCAGATGTGCAGAACCATGGCATATTACTCGGCCCCGAGCTCATCCTTCTCCCCCTCATTCAATCTGTTGCCAAGACCACTTTCTTTTATAACATTGTACACCTCTGCCCTAAGCACTCTCTACTGCTGAGGCCCTAATCCACACGTGTATCATCACACGGCTGTACTTTTCCAACACTCTCCTGCTGGCCATCCATCCTTCTACCTTTGAAACTAAAAACCATCCAGAATGCCACGCTATGTCGTCTTCTGAATTAATGCCTGCATCCCTTATCAAGTTCCACTAGCTTCCCCTGTCCCAGAGATATCAATTTTAAGATTCTGATCTTCGACTTCAGATCTCTCCATGGCCTTGCCCCTCCCTAACTTCTCTTGCCCTCCAGCCCAATGCCACTGCATGCACCCTCTGGTGCTCCATCACGGGCTTACTTCTTCTTCCCATCTCCTCCATTCAACAACAAGAACTTGTTTTTATATAGTGTCCTTAACATAGTAAAACATCCCATGGTGCTTCACAGGGGTGTTATAAAACAAGATTCGATGCCGAGCAACACAAGGAGAAATTTGGGCAGATGACCAAAAACTTGGTCAAAGAGCTATGTTTTAAGGAGTGTCATAAAGGAGGCAAGAAAGGTAGTGAGGTGGAAAGGGAAGGAATTCCAGAACTTAGGGCCTTGGTGGCTGAAGATTCGACGATCAATGGTTGAGCAATTAAAATCAAGGATGCTCAAGAGGATCAGACTTAGTGAAGAGCATATATTTTGCGGGGTGTTGGGGGAGAGGGGAGGTTGTAAGGTTGAAGGAGATTACAGAGTTAGGGAGGGGCAAGGCCATGGAGGGATTTGAAAACAAGAATGAGAATTTTAAAATTGAGGCATTGCTTAACTCGAGCCAATGTAGGTCAGCGAGCACAGGAGTGATGGGTAAACAGGACTTGGTGTGAATTCGGAGATGGGCAGAAGAGTTTTGGATGACCTCAAGTTTACGTAGGGTAAAACATGGGAGGCCTGTTAGGAGTGCATTGGAATAGTCATGTAAAATTCCACCATCAGTAGTGGTTTGTTCAGCCACCTTGTCCCTCCACTGGAACGCTCTCCCTCAGCATCTACACTTTGTCCCCTCCCTCATCCCCTTCAAAAACCTCCACAACATTCATCTCTTTTGACTGTGCTTGTGCTTCTTCTCAACATTCTTCCCTCAAGCAAACAGTCCCCGCCAAGGTAAGTAAGGATTTGGGGGTGGGTGTGGGTCTGCAGGTTTGTGATGGGGAGTGGGTGGAGGGGCCTGGGGCACGGTAGGCCTAAGGCATTCTTATGGGGTCAAGAGGAAAACTCCTGCTCCTCCTGGCTCACAAAGAACCTTTAGAAATTGTGTAAAAAGTTACCTACCTGAGCCTCATGTGGCCATTATCCTTGCTGCTGTGAACTTTTGTTGGCAATTTGCAAACCACGTGGGCATTAGCCGGGCCCATGGGTTAAATAGCGTGCATGACATCATTGGGACACAATACTGCCATTTAAATTAGGCCCCCAATTCTCTGTGGCGGCCGGCCGTCTCATGGCTGTATTCTGGCAAGTAAAGGTGGTGGGGGTCGGGAACGTGCGTGGACTCCCCGCCATCATACTGCCCCCACTCACACTGATCTCGTCTGTTCGGGGGTTAAAATTAGCCATTAGCTTTTCACTGCAGCCCAGACTATGGGATGAAAAGGTCCTACATTTAGCTTGTCTCAATAATGTTTCTAATGAGCTAATTGCACTTGTTTGCAGGCTTTCAGGGAGGTGTTTAAAATTAAGTGTTTTGTTTCAGGCGCAGGACACTAATAGGTTTGTTTTAAAAGCTTTTAAGTATTTTTTTTTAAGTTACTAAGAAATTTGACTACTATACACCAGTATAACTAGTAAATATTTTGGTATAATTTTTTAAAATCATTTTCAGTTATTTAAAATCAGGTTACTCACAGGTGGTGGACTGGACACTGATTAAAAATGGTTATTTTTTATGCTAAACTCATTTTCAGCTGTATTAATAAAGCTGCACCAGATACTAATTTTAAATATATCAAGTAATATTTTTTAATACACCTAAACGCTTTCCTAAAACGCTTTCCAATTGCGCTGGTTCATGGCAGATTTTAAGTTCGGCAATATATAAATGAGTTTGAGCAGAAAAAAGCGCTTCTCAAAATTAGCGCAATTTAGAGCACTATTTGCACATGGATCACTGATGGCGCCCAAATCGGAAACTCTTGTGCCTAATGTATATTTCTCCAAATCTTAGTTGACACGAGTCCAAACCAATTCATAGCAACTGCTTTGAACATGCTTTTACGTCTTCAAACTAGAATTTTAAGTGGGTTCCCCTCAAATATGCTGAGCTATCTTAAAATCAACTTTGGACAGTCAAAAGCTATACCAGAATACATCAAATGTAGAACTTCTTGTTAATCGACAGCAAAATATTTCCTAATATGCCTGTGATAATAATGTCACAGTTGTTCTATTGTGCTGCTGAAGCTTGTAATATCAAATAGATAAGAATGACAAAAAAAAGTTGCATGGAGAAAAAATGGTTACATTTCTCTTTGCCAGGAAGAATCTTGGTTGATTTGTAACCAAAACCTTCTCAGAAATATATATCTACAGATTGTAGTTCATCAAGATGCCGCCATACTGATGTAGAATTGAAAAATTACACTGGTCAGTTTAGGGCTAAACATATTTTTAAAATATGATCTACTGAAAGCAGAAGTCGCACCAAAATTCACTATACCTATATCCTCAGGACATTTTTTGGATTTCCAGTTGCTGTCCCCTGCATTAGGATGGCCAGCAGGGTCATTTGATTCTGTGCTGTTACTGTCTCTCGTCGTTTCTCCTCTGAAAGATGAAAACAGAATGATTCAATGATCTAATACAAAAATCAAGTTTTCATGGTTAAAAACTACCTCAATCTATACACCATTTGAAAAATATTTTACAAATCTTACAGCAACATTTTTTTGAAGATCATTGTGCTGTTTCACTTTCCCAAAATATCACTGAATCACAATTGCTATTTCTCCAGAATTCTTTGCAAGGCACTTATTGTTGTAATATTGAGCACGTATAATAAATAGATCACCATTTTAGAAAAAAATATCCAAAGCAAGATTTGTTTATTTACTGGAAAGCATGCAATCATTTTAAAAAGGGAAAATTTACAAATGTGCTCTGGTTTGGAACTTTACTCATCAGCAGGAAATTTTCAGGAATTCAGGTGCATTTAATGGACAGAAAATTGGAGAAAGTTAAGCAAACTCTGAGCCAGCTGTGCAAATTCATAACATTACTATTATAGTTCTTCAAATATCATTGGCCAAGAATAAAATTGCATTCTTTCTAATGCAAGAAAGGTTTTGACACTTAAGGTCATAAAGAAGGATTCAAAAGAACATCTCTTACGATAAGGCTACTAGTGAGGAAAACAAAACTAGAATGAGAACTTCTGTTAAATAATACAATTACAGTGAGGAGATATTTTGGGAAATAAATGGATAAAATGGTTCACTGACTTGCTTTTCATTCTTGTTTTTTGTTTAATTTTTTTCCCCTCTCTTTACAGAAGGCAGTCATTCGTATTGGGTACCGTTCCAGGAGGCGAAGGAGTAACTGGCATTTTCTCAAAGTAGCTGTTCTTTTTGCTCGAGTCTAAAACATGGAAGCTTAGATTGCAGCTCCAACAACACTCAAGAAGCTTGACACCATCCAGGACAAACAGCCTGCTTAATTGGCACCCCATCCACCACTTTAAACATTCACTCCTTCCACCATCAGTGCACCATGTCTGCAATGTGCACCATCTACAAGATGCACTGCAGCAACTCGCCTAGACTTCACCCACAGCACCTCCCACACCCGCGACCTCTAGAAAGAGAAGGGTGGCAGGTGCATGGGAACACCAACAACTCCCAAATTTCCCTCCAAGTCACACACCACCCTGACTTGGAAATATATTGCCATTCCTTCATCGTCGCTGGGTCAAAATCCTGGAACTCTCTCCCTAACAGCACTGTGAGAGTATGTTCGCAACACAGACTGCAACAGTTCAAGGCTGTCATGTTTTTAACCTTCACATAACTGTAACCCTTATGTAACAACACTGTACACTGTATACACCTGAGTAATGCACACCTTGACCACAGGGGGTGAACTTGTGGGAGACACTCCTCACCTGGTCATCCAGGTACATAAAGGGAGGTCCCACGCAGGGTCAGCACTTCTTGGTCCTGGGAATAAAGGTTCAGGTCACGTAGTGACTTTGTCTGCAGTACATGCCTCGTGTGATTCTATAGTAAGTTGTAAGGACACCACAAAGGCGACGGCAAACTGCCACCTTCTGAAGGGCAATTAAGGATGGGCAATAAATGCTGGACTTGCCAGCAATGCCCACATCCTGTGAATCAATAAAAAAAATTATTTTATGATAGGCATTATTTTAATTTAAATGGGTTACCTTCAGCACTAAAATAACACAGATTGGAAAATCTAGGCTCAGGTTTCAGAAAGCTATTTGACCATGAGAATCAATGTCCACATTTTGCATTTTCCAGCAAGTGGGAACATGAATTATTTCTGCTGTTGCTTTGTCCAAGGTTATTGAGGTAAATTGTAGTGCACTTACCACTGCTATCAGTGGACTCAGCACATTCTGGGCATCAAACCTGGGACAAATAACATTTTGGCTGGGACTGTAAAACACATTTAAAAAACTACACAGACTAAGAAACCGGTAGTAAACCACGATGATGTAAAGGCTGCAGAATCTGAATGTAAACTGATATCGCTTTTTACCTGATTTGCCTACTTCAAGTGAATAGACCATTTGATGAGACCTATGTTTTAAACAATGGCTCGTTGAGATTTGCAGCTGTTCCATATTAGCACAAATTCTAATTTAATAGAATTTACTTTTAATTAACAAACATAGCTCCTTTAAGACGAATAAAACAGTTAACATTTTATAGTAGTAACTTATTTAGTATGAATATGCTTTCTATAAATGATTATATAAATAGCAACCAGTATTTTCTGTATGGCTGTGACCAGACTGACCTTTCAGTCAATTGGTACCAGCCAGAAATGCACTTCTGTTATTGCTTATCTTTCCCCACCATCGGACAAGATCAACATCCAGACTGGCAAAGTCACAAAACAGAGTTATAAGAACATAAGAATTAGGAGCAGGAGTAGGCCATACGGCCCCTCAAGCCTGCTCCGCCATTCAATAAAATCATGGCTGATCATCGTCCTCAACTCCACATTCCCACCCGATCTCCATATCCCTTGATTCCCCTCGAGTCCAAAACATCTATCTATCTCGGTCTTGAATATATTCAAAGACTCAGCATTCAAAGCCCTCTGAGTCAGAGAATTCCAAAGATTCACAACCCTCTGAGTGAAGAAATTCTTCCTCATCTCGGTTTTAAATGGCCTACCTCTTAGTCTGAGACTATGCCCCCTAATTCTAGACACTCCAGTCAGGGGAAACAACTTCTCAGCATCTACCTTGTCAATCCCCTTCAGAATCTTTTATGTTTCAATGAGATCACCTCTCATTCTTTTAAGCTCCAGAGAATATAGGCCCATTCTACACAATCTGTCATCACAGGACAGCCCTCTCATCACAGGAATCAATCTAGTGAACCTTTGTTACACCCTCTCCAAGGCAAGTACATCCTTCCTTAGATAAGGAGACCAAAATTGTGCACAGTAGTCCAGGTGTGGTCTCATCAAGGCCCTGTACAATTATAGCAAGACTTCCTATTCTTATACTCTCCAACCCCCTTGCAATAAAGCCAACATGCCATTTGCCTTCCTTATTGCTTGCTGTACCTGCATGCTAGCTTTTTGATTTTCTTGCACGAGGATAACCAAATCTCTCTTAACACCAACATTTAAAAGTTTCTCCCATTTAGAAAATATTCTGATTTACTATTCTTCCTACCAAAGTGAATATCCTCACATTTCTCTACGTTAAACTCCATCTACCATCTTACTGCCCACTCAATTAGTCGATCTATATCCCTTTGCAGACTCTTAGTGTTCTCCTCACAGCCTACTGCCCTACCTAGCTTTGTATCGTCAGCAAACTTGGATGCATTACACTCAGTTCCTTCATCTAGGTCATTAATATAGATTGTAAATAGCTGCAGCCCCAGCACTGATCATTGCGGCACCCCACTAGTTACAGCCTGCCAACCTGAAAATGACCCTTTATTCCTACTCTCTGCTTTCTGTCCATTAACCAATCCTCTATCCATGCTAATACATTGGGGCCAAAATTCAGGGTTCGGATAAAGCCCGTTACCACTGTTTTGTGGCGGCCATGTGGCGGAATCGATTGGCTTCCACGTTGCAGTCGATTGGCCGCCATGACCCAAATTCACCTTTTTCGGCCTGTCTCCACTTCCGCCTTGCTGCTGCCGACCGCCGCAAGCATGTCATCAAAGCGCGCACCGCTGCTCTCCCACACCTATATCGCAATCCGCCTGAAATTTAACTCCAAAAATCGATGATCCACCGTGTGGTTTCCCCAACAGCTTTTTCTTGTTTTGTGTGTGGGCGGCACAGCAGCATGGCGGCCCTTCAAGGGGAGGGCGCACTGCTGCGGCTGCCATGTTTTTTTCCCGATCGGCCGGACAATTATTGCCTCGGGCTCAGCCGGGCCGCTAACAGGCAGCCTGGCACCCCCTCTTGGGTGCCAGGTTGCTGGCCTGGCCGAAACCTTCCCTGGTGGCCCAGCGTCCAAACCTACAAATTCGTTGCTTCACTCCCCTTTAAATGAGCGGAGAGATGTGGTGACACACACGCGCAATGACGTCACCACCACTCCGCCGCTGAGCGACAGCGGCAGTGACTCGGTCCCAACATAACTTCCGCCCCTCACTAGCACTTACTCTCCCATTATGACCGGCTTCCGACCCGATGCGAAAAAAACTTCAAAGTGGAGAAAATCGATCGGAAGCCCGCCTCATCACACCTGGCGGTAAAAACTTCAAAAAGAACATAGGAGTGCCAGCTATCTGGCGGGCTTGAATTTCGGCCCCATTGCCTCCAATCTCATGAGCTCCTATCTTGTGTAGTAACCTTTTATGTGGCACCTTATCGAATGCCCTTCGGAAATCTAAATATACTACATCCATTGGTTCCCTGTTAGCTACCCTGCTAGTTACATCCTCAAATAACTCAAATAAATTTGTCAAAACACAATTTTCCTTTCATAAAATCATGCTGACTCTGCCTAATCATGTTATGATTTTCTAAATGCCTTGATACCACTTCTTTACCAAAGGATTCCAGCATTTTCCCGACGACTGATGTCAGGTTAACTGGCATGGAATTCCCTGTTTTCTCTCTCCCTCCTTTCTTGAATAGCAGTGTCACATTTGCTATCTTCTAATCCACTGGCACCATCCTAGAATCTAGGGAATCTTGGAAGATCAAAACCAATGCATCCACTATCTCTGCAGCCACCTCTTTTAGAACCCTAGGATGTACACTGTCAGGTCCAGGGGATTTGTTGGCTTTTAGTCCCATTAGTTTCTCTAGTACTTTTTGTCTATTTATTGTAATTACGTTAAGTTCCTCACCCTCATTAAAAACTTGGTTCCCCACCATTTTAGGAATGCTTTTTGTGCCTTCTACTGTGAAGACCGATACAAAATATTTGTTTAACGTTTCTGCCATTTCCTTATTCCTCATCATTTCTCCTGTCTCAGCCTCTAAGGGAACAACATTTACTTTGCTACTTTCTTCCTTTTTACATACTTGTAGAAGCTATTGCAATCTGTTTTTATATTTCTTGCGAGTTTTCTCTCATGTTCTATTTTTTCCTTTTCATCAATTTTTTGGTCATTCTTTGCTGGTTTCTGAAACTATTTGTAGGCAAAGGAACCAGTACAAGTATGTGTGCCTTAATATTTTAAATTAGGACATTTTAAACCTGTTTGAATTTACATACTAGTTTCTTTTCCAGCAAAACTATTTATTTTATTTCACACCAAAGATTTGGATATAGAGCTTGAGAGAGTGGTGTCCAAATCTGCAGACAATACTAAAATAGAAAGCATAGTAAATAATTCTGAGCATCAAAGTAAGCTGCAAGGTGATAGTCACAAAATGGTGGAATGTGCATATAAGTAGCAGAAGGAATTAAATGTCAGTAACTGTGAGGTGGTAAATTTTGAAAAAGTAATAATTATATTTTGAAATCTATAAGGTCAGTGCCTTTACAGTGCTGCTTGTGGGCCAGGAGGTGCAGGGGTAACAAGCTAACCTGCTTTCCAGTGATTGGTCGAAACCCCCCACCAACCCGATCTCTGACTTCCCCCACCACCATATCCACCGCCTCCCCTGACCCCCAGCACAATCTCTACCCCCCTCACCCCCAGCACGATCTCTACCCCTCTCACCCCCAGCACGATCTCTACCCCCCTCACCCCCAGCACCATCTCTACTCCCCTCACCCCCAACATGATCGCCACCCCCCTCACCCCCAGTACGATCGCCACCCCCCTCACCCCCAGCATGATCTCTACACTCTACACCCCCCCTCACCTTCAGCATGATTGCCACCCTCCCAAGCCCCACCGCAATCTCCACCCCCTGACCCCCACCCCGATCTCCACCTCTCCACACCCTCCCATCTCCGCCCCATTCTCTCTCAGCCTCCTGTAAATATCGGGGTCAGTATAAAACTTGGTAAGACCACGGCTGGATAATTGTGTGCAGTTCTGGGCTCCATCCTATAGAATGTTGTTGAGGCAATAGAGAGTGTGCAGCACAAATTCACTAGGAGGCTTCCTGCTATGGGGAGATACAAATACATTTAGGAATGAGGAGATTATGGGGTAATTTGATACAGTTTAAAATTATGGGACAGAGTAGATAGAAACAAACTGCATCCAGTGGCTGAGGGGTAGAATGAGGGGACCTCGATGTAAGAGATTTAGGACAGAGAGCAGAAGACATTTTTTTATAGTGCAGTGGAACGCACTACTGGAGTAAGTGATTGAAGTGATGACCATATTAACTTTTAATAATACGTTAGGTAGCTGAAGGAAACCGGGATATAGGAACAGGACAGGCACATGGGCTTAGACCTACTCCTCACAAGGAAGATAAACATCAAAATGTATTGATTGGACCGAATGGTCCATTTCTATGTTAAAATTTCTGCGTAATTTACTTTATTTTTTGTAATTATATTCTATATACAAGCATTTGCAATCATCATGTATTCCAATCCAACGTACTAATTTGATAAGGACTACTTATTTTGTCATGTCTGGGAGACATTCCTGTTAATAAATTCCATTTAGATGTACTAATGCATTTGATGCACTGCTTAAAATTAGAGTCAAGCAATTTAGGAGTGAAATCAGGAGCCACTTTTTCACTAGGTATGTTGGAAATCAAGGCCTCTCTTCCCCAAAAGGCTGTGGTTGTACATGCTGGGTCAATTGAAATGTTCAAGACTGCAAGTGCTAGATACTATTTAGGTAAGTGTATCTAGGGATATGGATTAAAGGCAGGGGCCTTGGCTTCCTAAATTGAGACTTGCCCAGAAACTGCAATGGGTGCACCTCCCAGTGGTAAACTGGGCAATTTGCTTGTGTTGCACTTTCTGTCCCACTACCGTCCTGTTCACATTGAAAACCGGGGTGGTAGGGTTTTCATAAAAATTGTAGCTCAAAATACCTACTGCAATTCAAAATAAATTGCAGAAAAATAAGATTAAGTCCCAGAATCTTCCTTTTTACATTTTGCCAAATCGATTTACATTGAAATCTTGACACTTTACAATTGGAAACAATTTTTTGCAACCATGCCCAACATCGGAATAGAAAGTTGTCCAAGCCTCTTCTTTATTACTACATGCCAACCCAGTTAAGAAGTCATATTGAAGTACTAAAAAACATTGTTTTCTCATTTATTATGCCATGAAATGTGCAGGTCATAACAACCCCTTTCAAACACTGCCTAGAAAATGAAATTTGGAGTGGTTTTACTCATATTAAAGGTCTTTCAGGTTAACGTTCTAACCTGAAAAAATTGAGAAAACTCATGCTAGGACAAAACTCATGAGACTTATTAGCCCCGGCAGGGGTTCGCGATTCGAGCGATTTGAGGGAGTTCCAAGATACATGCAATCAGCATGTGCGGGCCTTGCAATAATATTTAAGTGAGGGCAACTGGCTCTTTGCTGAATTTCAGAGTTTGGTTATGTGTCTGCCAAGTAGGTGCGTCAATTCTGGCACAGGCAAGGCCTTCTTAGTGGACCCCCTAAAGCTACGCTGTTACTATTTAGCCTGCATTTTAAAATCCTTTTTTTCCTGTATTCTTTTAGAAATTTGTGCATCCATCAACATACATACATTGTTGGTGCCCTGATGCTGCTGTTTTGCATGATTACCACATATATTGTTGTGGACTTGTACTTAAAGTGCCAAAATGCTGCAGCATTCAAAGTAGCTTTGGCTGTGTCCACTCCCTACTGCTGCATGATCTAAGTGAATCCTACAGGTCCATAAACACGACTGCTATTTGTGCAAAAGTAAGGTGCACACTCGCCTTTGCCTTCCTTCCAATAGGAGCACAATTCTTCCTCATTAACAGCAAAGAGAGCTCTAGGCCAGCGTAAGCCAAATGTTACCATTCTCACTACATTGGGGTTATTATATGATACTAAATTGAAAATATACTCCAATATTTCTTTGGAACTAAATTTCAAACTAAATATCAAACCATCTTCATCAGTGACACAGGTGCGAGTTCGAAACAAAGAGAAACTGTTTTCAGTGGCAGAAGGGTCAGTAACCAGAGGACACAGATTTAAGGTAATTGGCAAAAGAACCAGAGGTGAGATGAGGATAATTAATTTGTTTACACAGAAAGTTGCTATGATCTGGAATGCACTGTCTTAAAGGGAGGTGGAAGAAGATTCAATAATAACTTTCAAAAGGGAATTGGATAAATACTTGAAGGGAAAACATTTTCAGGGTTACGGAGAAAGGGCAGAGGAATGGGATTAATTGGATGGCTCTTTCAAAGAGTCGATACAGACACGATGGGCTAAATGATCTCATTCTGTGCTGTACCATTCTATGATTCTATACACTACAGCAGTTCTCCTTTAATCTTTACTTATTCTCCCTCCTCTCTTAAAGCAGTTCTACATTAGAGTGAACAAGTAATCTCGCTTGTACCATAGAGAAAACAGAACTACATCTCATTTACGTTTCATTCAAACAAGAAACAAGGGACTGTGGGCAGTTCTTCCAGACATATGAAAGGTAATGCACAGTGCTCTTGACCTGGCAAGTTATGGGTATATATTGTTAGTCTTGGCCTTGTCAGGATGCAGGCCAACTGCAAGATCTTCCCCCAGGCTTTGCTACATCCTGTTATGATTCGTATCCTGCTAACAGTTTGTGCAAACGAAAATAGAATGTGACTTCTAGTCTTCAAAAGCTTTGCAGGAGGTGAAGACTGCATTTCCTACTAACTGCCCTTTTAAAAGTAGCTAGATGTTCCAACTTTCCTTTCTCCTGAACAGCTGCGTGTAAAGGAAGGATACTAAGAAGAATAAAGGAAACATTCAATTCCCAATATTTCTAGCCTCTAAGGAAGCACCAGATGGGCCTTTGTGTTAGTGGCTAAGGAAAGCTATAAGATTCATTAAAAATACTCAAAAGTGTCGCACCGAATTAACTTTACAACTTTAGTAAGGTTTTAACAGGTAGTAAGTGACATGCTATGGGTTAGCCACCACTTTCCCAACGCAGCCAGTTCTCGATTTTGGTGATGTCATTGACTGTGGACAGTGAGCAAAAGTTTCCTCAGTGGCGGAAAAATCCGAAGAAAATCTACCCCGGGGCATTATCATGTTGAACATAGCAGCCTGTTACAGAGCAACATTAGCTAAGGCCTGAGGTTATTACTTCTACCCAGTCTTTCAGGTATAGAATTATGCATGTTGCTTAGAAAAGGATACATAGAAAGCAAGAAAAAAATTACAATGAGCTGATAAGGAAACAATAGTAAAAGCTCTCTTTTTAATATTGTAAGAATATTGAGTCTTGTAAGGAGATGATGTGCTTTATATCAACCATACTGATTTAAAAAAATATATTTCTTCTCTAGTAACTCTGGCAAAATCACAATTTTATTGTCTAAAGCTAGTTGTCCTGAGAAGGTTTTCTTGAACTGCTACACTCCTTGTGCTCATGCTGCTCCCTCAATGGTGTTAGCTCGGAGAATTTTGACCCAGCGACTATGTATAAATGGCAATATATTTCCATCAGGATGGTGCGTGACTTGGAAGGCAACTTGCATATAATGGTATTGTATGGTCGTGCTGCTTTTTTCTTTCTTGGTGATAAAAGCTGCAGAATTGGGAGGTGTTGTTGAAGTAAGCTGCATGTGGTACTGTAATGCCTTTTTTAGACTGTATACTGCAAACACAGGCACTTTCCCAGAACACCAGCTGAGCTCCTCTGTAACGGTGTCCATTATTTCACTAGAGTCATAGAGCACACTATCAGATCGCTAAAGGCACGCTTCATGTACCTGGATTAGCCTGGAGGTGCTCTGCAACACATTTCAGCTAAGGTTTCGAATTGCATTTGTACACTGCTTGCATTACAAACAGTCCTGTCTATGGGCTAGAACCTCCACTTTTCTTGCATGCTTAACACCCACTTAACACCCATTTTACCGCTGAAATGACGTATAATGTCCATATATCGCCCATTTTGGCACAAATCTGGCGGGCATTTTTCAGAAACTTATAGCCGAGCGTTACTTTCCTCATGTGCTTAACGCTAAGAAATAATACTACCGCCCGCCCACTTTTTTTGGGCGGAATCAGTAGAATGGGCGAATTCAACGCCCATAATATTGCCCAGCGTTATTTTCCTCATGGATTTAACGCCGAGATTCAATATTAACGTCCGCCCGCTTTTTTTTGTTGTAAAGAGCATATTTACCAAACTAGCGGCCATGAGATTGCCCAGCATCAATTTCAGCACCTCGCACACATATCGCCCACAATATCGCTAGCCCAAAAAACTGCCCACAAAAAGTGGAACTAAGCAGAACGAATCACAGCATTATGGACACCATGTTGTAGATCACATGTCGCGTCCTTTAAAAGGCTGCTGTGCTTCAACCTCGGCGGAGTTCGGATATACTCTGCAGGTCGTTGCAGTTGGTGTGAACATCTGTAAAAACATCTTGATCATACTGTGAATAATTGGAATTGAAGAGGTGTCTTCGTCAGGACATTCCTTGTTTGTGACCAATCGGTGGAAAACAGAGAGCTACTTCAATGGGGCCTGTCCTTTCTCACCCTCTCTTGGTGACAAAATACATGCAGCAGACTCGACATCGCCGAAGGATCGCTCCACTACATTATGTGCCCAATGTAAGATGTGCCAGACTGATGAGAAGGACCAGACGTTACAACCCCCGCAAGTACAAAGAGAAACATTCTTACCTTGACTTGCCTGACCCCACCTGCCTTCAGAAACTGCGATTCCACAAAGAGGTTATCACTGAGGTATGCCAGCTGATAAGGGCAGATCTGCAGCCTGCCAGCACCATCAGTACTGCATTGTCCGTCGAGTTCAAAGTCACCACAGCACTGTCGTTCTACGTCTTGGGTTCTTTTCAGGCCACAGCTGGAACATTTGCGGACTTTCTCAGCATGCCACACATCACTGCATTAGACAGGTCACTGAAGCCCTGTACGCACGCAGGAGGGACTTGATCAGCTTCCCTATGACCAGCGAGGCACAGAGTGAGAGGGCTCTAGGATTCTCCAGAATTGCAAACTTCCCCAAGGTGCAGGGAGCAATAGACTGTACGCACATCACGCTGCGTGCACCTTTTCAGGATGCTGAGGTTTTCAGGAACCGCAAGGGATTCCACTCCCTGAATGTCCAACTGGTTGTCGACCATCAGCAAATTATGCTGGCTGTGAATGCTCAATTTCCAGGCAGCATCCATGATGCTCACATCCTGCGATATCTGACTTGTTTAACAATCAGCCACAAGGTCAATGCTGGATGCTTGGGGAAAAAGGATATGGCCTCGCCACCTGGCTGATGACCCCCTTGCATGACACCCACACCGAGGCTGAGAGGCGATACAACGAGAGCCACAGAGCCACTTGCAATATCATGGAGAAAACCACTGGAGTGCTGAAGCAACGCTTTAGATGCTTGGACCACTCAGGAGACTAGCTCCAATACCATCCGAGCAGGTAGCTCAATTCGTGGTGGTATGCTCCATGCTGCACAACTTGGCTATCAGGAGGGGACAAGAATTGCCTGATGAGTCTGACAGTCCATCTCACCAGAGAGAGGAAGAGGAAGACGAGGATGCTGACATCAGCCCAGACAATCAGGCTGAAGCCATGCCCCCGCCCCCCTGTAGGCTACATGAAAGGGCCCATGGTGGCATGATAGCTGCAAGAGCCTTACCTCAGGAGCTTATCAACGATCGCTTTGCCTGAAAGAATGTTGCTGTTATTTACAAGGCTGACACACGGCTGGGTGTGCAGGCCATACTTCAATGGTGGGCATCACCTTGGTGACAGTTAAAGTTTAAGTTGATTGAAGTTAAGTGTGATTATACCCTTTGATGTTAAGGAATCACCAGCGTGTAATGGTGCAGCTATCTGAGCCAATGTGCTACAAGGTTTTGTCAAATAAAAAACATTTAAACCGAACAATAATCTGAAATCATCAGTATTTCTGTACAAACCAACCCTTCCCCCCCCCCCCCCCACCCGCCACCCCGGTTCTCCTCCCCACCTCTACCCCTTCCCCTCCTGACTCCAACCCGCTTGGCCGAGGAGGTCCTCAGGCGATGCTTCATTGGGGGGGGGGGGGGGGGGGTGGTCCGGGACCACTGGGAGCCCTCTGCCACCAATGTTCCTGACTACCAGCTCCAGGGCCTCCTCCATCCCTTCCATGTTATATCTTATTTGTTAGACAAAAACTTCTGCCAACTATGTTCTTGGTGCTTAGTAGGCTTTTTGCTACTGGTGAATCTCCGTCGTGCCTCCCACAATAGCCAGACAAGCATACCCTTTTTCAATGACCACGCTGGAAATAACGCCTATTTTTGGGCAATAAGCACAAAAGTGGAGGTTCTAGCCCCATATTGGATATGGTGTATTTGGACTTCCAGAAGGCATTTGACAAGGTGCCACATAAAAGGATAAAAGTTCACTGGGTTGGGGGGTAATATATTAGCATGGATAGAGGATTGGCTAACTAACAGAGAACAGAGAGTCAGGATAAATGGTTCATTCTCTGGTTGGCAACCAGTAACTAGTGGGGTGCCTCAGGGATCAGTGCTGGGACCCCAACTGTTCATAATCTATATTAACGACTTGGAAGAAGGGACTAACGTAGCCAAGTTTTCTGACGATACAAAGATGGGAGGAAAAGCAATGTTTGAGGAGGACACAAAAAGTCTGCAAAAGGTCATAGACAGGCTAAGTGAGTGGGCAATGTCGGAAAGTGTGAGGTCATGCACTTTGGCAGAAAAAAATTAAAGAGCAAGTTATTATTTAAATGTAGAAAAATTGCAAAGTGCCGTAGTACAGCGGGAACTGGGGGTAGTTGTGCATGAAACACAAAAGGATAGTATGCAGGTATAACAAGTAATCAGGAAGGCCAATGTGTCTTGGCCTTTATTGCAAAGGGGATGGAGTAAAAAAGCAGGGAAGTCTTGCTACAGCTATAAAAGGTATTGGTGCAGTTTTGGTTTCCATATTTACGAAAGGATATACAGATTTGCCCTCCCGAATCCGGCAACCTCGGGTCCAAGGCTGAGCCGGTTTTCATGTTTTTCCTGACTTCGGAACGTGTTTCTAACGTTCCGAAGTCTGGAAACGCCCGAGCCCAGGTCAGAAGCGCGTCCGAGTCCGGAAATGCTTGGGCTCAGGTTGCAATATTTTCAGTTTTTGGACATCATCTCGTAGTTCTTCTGCTCACAGGCCTTGTAGTCCTCGCTTCTTCGCAACGCATGGTAAGTCTCCCTCTCTTGTTTTTGCAAGACAGTACGCCTGTACTCTATAACTGTACTTAATGTGAGCTTCCCGGCCTGTATCTTTTGCTACCAGCTTCAAATTTGAAAAGGAATGTACATTACTCAAAGCATGAAATATAATAAAGGTTTTTATTTGTAAAACAGTTAAGTTATGAAATATAAAACAGTAAATGAAGGCTTTTATTTGTTAAACAGAGTGAAAATAAGCAGGTATATTTACAATTGGCTGGAGGTTATGCTTGAGGTAGAGGGCTCAGCTATGATATCTGGGGCTGATGATGGGCCAGCAATAGGATTATCAAATGTGGAAATTACTGGTGTACTTGCACACTGTAGGTTTTGGACCTTCTGTTGTGACCTCTTTTGAAAGATATTTAATAATGTTGTTTGTTTAAATAATTTGGGCTTTTCTTTCACTAATCTTTCCCAAATTCTGTAGACCTGCAGTATTTCTTCTTCACCTTATGAAGCTTCGTTGCTCTAAGGCGTAAATTAATTCTTGACAAAGATTGATTGCTTTGTCAATCGGCACTTTTTCAACTTGATCATAGGCATCATCATCATCCTCACTGCTTTCATCCTTTTCTTCTGGATGCAAAACCTTCTGCATGATTTCTTCATCTGTCACTGCATGCACATTGGGAGCATCGTTGTGTATGTCTATGACTTCTGCGACATCGTCCTCATTCAATTCCTGCGCAGCTTCGCAAGTCAGCCCTCTTGCATAATCTAAAAGTTGAGCAATCATTGCTTTCTCCTTGGACACATGAAAGCCTTGAAAGCCCTGAGGAGCATCATCACCATCATCGTCAGCAAACATAGTTGATGGCCAGATGTTATGCTAAGCATTGACCAAGTTCCATGCATCCACAGCTACCCATATGGCATCCTTGAGAGAGAAACCTTTTGAGAATGCTTTTATTCCGATGCCTGTGTTCACAGCAAACACTTCATAAATAAATTTTTGTAGAGACACTTCATCGATCTCAAAATTCCTTGGTCCATTGGCTGTATCAGTGATGTAACATTTGGAGTAAGTAGATTCCATGGACATTATCCTTTACCAAAAGCTCAGAATCGGGATGTGCTGAGCAATTGTATAGCAGCAAGTATATTTTGCAGTTTTCCTCAAGGCCAGCTTCCGTGCAATGAGCATGTGCCTGAGGGAAAAATTCTTCTCAAACCAGTTCAGAAAGATTACCCTGGTTACCCATGCTTTCTTATTGGCATAATAATGCACTGGCAATACTCTTAAACCCTTGAAACATCTTGGACGCTGGCTTCTCCCAATGACCATAAGCTTACACTTGTGTCCCAGCCGCATTTGCAGCAGCAAGCACAGTCAACCTATACTTGGCGTCTTTTACACCTGCTGGCTGCATTTCATCTGCTGCTGCTAATGTCTTTCGCGGTACGTAGTGCCAAAACAATGCTGTTTCGTCAGCATTGTACATTTGCTCAGATGAAAGGTTTTCATCAGCAATTAGTTTGATGAACTAATATAATTTTCAGCTGCCACATGATTTGCTGAGGCTTTCTCACCACATACTTTCAGTTGCCTGATGCCATGACGCCTTTTAAATTTGGCTAGCCAACCAGAAGAGTACTCGCATGGAGTTTCAATCTCCAGTTGTGCATGGAATATTTTAGCTTGTTGCACCACCATTGGGCCAGACAAAGAAACCTTTTCACTTCGCCTCTGTCGCCACCATTCCATTACTGCTCGATCCAAATCATCACATTTCGGCTTATGCACACTTTTTCTCTTACACATTTCATTATGAACATCACTTTCCGCATAAAACTTCATGAGCTGTTCTTTCTGTTTTCTAACATCATAGATGGTGGAGAGTCCAACACCATACTCCTCACTCAATCTTCTCACTGAAGCACCTCTATCTAATCTCTGGAATAACTCCACTTTCCTGGCAATTGAAAGTGAACTATGCTTCGTCTTTTCTTTATCTGAACCCATTGCGGTACAGGTATCTGTATCTGTTGGCCATTTTGACATGTTTGTAATGACAACACAAATTCATAATCTTTACCTGTGCAGATCTTTAAATCGGGAAAAACACCACACAATGGAGTCAGGTTGGGTGGGGTCTGATCATGGTTCACTTGGTTGATTCTGGAGATGAGGGGTTTGACTTATGAGGAAAGGGTGAGTAGGTTGGGCCTCTACTCATTGGAATTCAGAAGAATGAGAGGTGATCTTATCGAAACGTATAAGATTATTAGGGGGCTTGACAAGGTGGATGCAGAGAGGATGTTTCCACTGATGGGGGAGACTAGAACTAGAGGGCATGATCTTAGAATAAGGGGTCGCCCATTTAAAACTGAAATGAGGAGAAATTTCTTCTCCCAGAGGGTTGTAAATCTGTGGAATTCGCTGCCTCAGAGAGCTGTGGATGCTGTGACATTGAATAAATTTAAGACAGAAATAGACAGTTTCTTAAACGATAAGGGGATAAGGGGTTACGGGGAGCGGATGGGGAAGTGCATCTAAGTCCATGATCAGATCAGCCATGTTATACAGACCCTTCTCTGTGCACTTCAGCTCTCATAGTTTCAATCCGTGTCACCCATCAAAATGACTTTTAAACATAGAAACATAGAAGCATAGAAAATAGGTGCAGGAGTAGGCCATTCGGTCCTTCGAGCCTGCACCACCATTCAATAAGATCATGGCTGATCCTTCACCTCAGTACCCCTTTCCTGCTTTCTCTCCATACCTCTTGATCCCTTTAGCCATAACGGCCATATCTAACTCCCTCTTGAATATATCCAATGAACTGGCATCAACAACTCTCTGAGGAAGGGAATTCCACAGGTTAACAACTCTCTGAGTGAAGAAGTTTCTCCTTATCTCAGTCCTAAATGGCCTGCCCCTTATCCTAAGACTGTGTCCCCTGGTTCTGGACTTCCCTAACATTGGAAACATTCTTTCTGAATCTAACCTGTCCAGTCCTGTCAGAATTTTAAATGTTTCTATGAGATCCCCTCTCATTCTTCTAAACGCCAGTGAATACAGGCCCAGTCGATCCAGTCTCTCCTCATTTGTCAGTCCAGCCATCCCGGGAGTCAGTCTGGTGAACCTTCGCTGCACTCCCTCAATAGCAAGAGCATCCTTCCTCAGATTAGGAGACCAAAACTGAACACACTATTCCAGGTGAGGCCTCATCAAGGCCTCCTTGCTCCTATACTCAAATCCCCTAGCTATGAAAACCAACATACCATTTGCCTTCTTCACCGTCTGCTGTAACTGCATGCCAACTTTCAATGACTGATGTACCATGACACCCAGATCTCCTGGATCCTCCTCTTTTCCTAATCTGCTGCCATTCAGATAATATTCTGCCTTCGTGTTTTTGCCACCAAAGTGGATAATCTCACATTTATCCACATCTGCCATGCATTTGTCCACTCACCTAACCTGTCCAATCACCCTGCAGCCTCTTAGCGTCCTCCTCACAGCTCACACCGCCACCCAGTTTAGTGTCATCTGCAAACTTGGAGATATTACACTCAATTCCTTCATCTAAATCATTAATGTATATTGTAAATAGCTGGGGTCCCAGCACTGAACCCTGCGGCATGCTACTAGTCACTGCCTGCCATTCTGAAAAGGACCAGTTTATCCCGACTCTCTGCTTCTTGTCTGCCAACCAGGTCTCTATCCATGTCAGTATATTATCCCCAATACCATGTGCTTTAATTTTGCATACTAATCTCTTGTGTGGGACCTTGTCAAAAGCCTTTTGAAAGTCCAAATACACCACATCCACTGGTTCTCCCTTGTCCACTCTACTAGTTACATCCTCAAAAAATTCCAGAAGGTTTGTCAAGCATGATTTCCCTTTCATAAATCCATGCTAATGTGGAACGATCCTGTCACTGCTTTCCAAATGCGCTGCTATTTCATCTTTAATAACTGATTCCAACATTTTCCCCACTACTGATGTCAGGCTAACTGGTCTATAATTATCTGTTTTCTCTCTCCATCCTTTTTTAAAAAGTGGTGTTACATTAGCTACCCTCCAGTCCATGGGGACTGATCCAGAGTTGATAGACTGTTGGAAAATGAGCACCAATGCATCCACTATTTCTAGGGCCACTTCCTTAAGTACTCTGGGATGCAGACTATCATGCCCCGGGGATTTATCAGCCTTCAATTCCATCAATTTCCCGAACACAATTTCCCGCTAAATAAGGATATCCTTCAGTTCCTCCTTTTCACTAGACCCTCGGTCCCCTTGTACTTCCGGAAGGCTATTTGTGTCTTCCTTCGTGAAGACAGAACCAAAGTATTTGTGCAATTGGTCTGCCATTTCTTTGTTCCCCATTATAAATTCACCTGAATCTGACTGCAAGAGACCTACGTTTGTCTTCACGAATCTTTTTCTCTTCACATATCTGTAGAAGCTTTGCTGAGAGCTAGAAATTGGATGTAGCCACGAAACGGGCAGTGTTGCGGTCAAACAATGTCAAACTGTTCTAGGTAGCATGCAAAATTCATATTCGCTCCTCATTAACATGATTGTAGTCATGATTTCAGTGCTAAAATTGCTGCTCATTGGCTTAAAGCTTAACAAGTGGACCAAAATTAGGGCCAGTCTAATTCACAGTCATGTGTGCCACAGGCTTTTTCCACGATTTAAAGGGGAGGTGCATTGATGCTACAGCACCTCATTGTCAGGGCAATCGCAGCTGGAGCTCCCCAACCAAGCACAAGCACAAGCACAAGCACGAGTTGTGGATCAAAAGCAATGGCAGATCATTGTAACCGGGAGAAAGCCAGGAGGTTCTCTGACAAAGCTGTCGGCACTCGTTGAATCCATGGAGAGGAGGCGGGCTGTACTCTACTCCCAAAGTGGCAGGAAACCCTCGCCGTACACCTCCTGTACCATGTGGCAGAAGATAGCTGACCATGACGAGTACTGTAGTGCCAAGGTCGCCATTTAGTGCAGGGAGAAGTTTAATGACCTCACACCGGTGGTCAAGGTGAGTGAAAGCTTCAGCAAATGCCATATCCTACCATCTGCACCAGAAACCTCACACACTGCTCAATGCACCACACCCCTAGCACTCACCTATCAACAAACTCTACCTATTCACACTCACACCTCACAATCATGGCTTCACTGCACCCTCACAACCTTACCACTGCTTCAACACTCACATCCACATCTCACACCTCGCACACACTGACAGCTATTCAACTATGGCGGGTACATCACCCAAACACATTGCACCACACTCACTTATACACTTCTCTTTCTCTTGCAGGCTATGCTGGCACATAACTGGAGGGAGCAGCAGCAGACAGGCAGCGAGTGAATTCTCCAGTTCATTGGGCGGCATGTGGTGGAGGCCGCAGCAACCGGTGAGGTTGAACCCCTGGAGGACAACGGTATGTTCATTCCTAATTCTTCTTCTCGCATCCCACTTCCCCCTCATCCCCCAATCTCTTCTCACTTTCAAGCTACTTATGCTGTATGCACACATATATGGCTTTTCCCCTTACTCCCCTCACCATAACATGACACTTGTGCCTTTCTGTTTTCAGATGATAAACAAGTACGCGAGCAGCAAGTCCCTGACCCGAGGTCATGGAAGAGTGCAAAAGGGGAGGAGACGAGGAGGAGGACGAAGACACCGCGTCACTTCATCTGTCACTCGCAGACACAGGCTCAGAAACTGGCACTACGCGTACTTTAGAGGCTAGTGTAGTAGCATGATCAGCACAGGGTGAGGCACTGGGCACGAGTGGGCTGTAGCAAGGCCTGGGGGAAAGAGTAGCTCAGGGGCCAGCTCTCCGGAAGGCGAGTTCTGTTGCACAGAATTCGGATGAGTATTGACCGGGACTTGCAGGGTGTCGCAGCATACCAGCAATCTGTGCTCCAACCCTGGGGCAGTGGGCCAGTGGAGCATCATCATCATCAGAGGCAGTCCCTCGAAATCGAGGAAGACTTGCTTCCACTCTAAAAGTGCGTTCTTAGGTGAGTGAACAGTCCAATATGGGAATTACAGTCTCTGTCACAGGTGGGACAGACAGTCGTTGAAGGAAAGGGTGGCCAGTAGAGCAGGACCCCTGCTGTCCTCTCAAGACAACAGCATTCCTGTTCCCACCACTGCCACTTCGCCATTACCCTTGCCGCTGCCTGTCAGCCAGCCAGCCTTGACTGCTGCTGCCCGCCCCGAGGTGGTACAGTCTACAGCCAGGCCTACGAGGGCCATAGCTGCTCGAGGTCATCCTGCAAGGATTTCTGGAGTCTCCCAATTGAAACTTTGCAGCCTTCCATCAGCCATGTGGCAGCCACTGGGAGAGCACTTCGAAGGAGTACCAGAGTCGGTAATGGCACACGAATGACAGGCACTAAGGGATTGCGCAAAGATGATTAGTTAATAATTTTCATGTCAATATGTGTTCACTGATTTTTGATAAATGTATTAATTTTGTTTGGAACCTTGTGTGGTGTCTCTCATTTCAGCTTTGTGCCCAGGAGGACGTGGTGATATTCCGTGACAAAGGGATGGTATGATGGAAATGTGGTGAGCAATGGGGATCTGGGGTATCATTCATTGGAATCGGAATCTGATGAGCCATTTGCCGACAGCCCGTCCAGAAAAGTGATTGGCTGCTTACCTCCTCCTTCCCTCCTCGTCCTCTTCCCCTTGTTCGTTGCCCTCTTCCTCTCCCTTATCCGCCTCCTGAGGTGGTGCCGCAATTCCTGCTGGCAAGGGCTGTGCCCTTATGATGGCCAAGTTGTGAAGCATGCAACAGACCACCAGGAAATGGGACACCCGCTCCGCCAAATCTGGGAGGGCTCCTCCCGAGTGGTCAAAGCAATGGAACCATTGCTTCAGTGGCCCGATGGTCTGTTTGATGATGTTCCTGGTGAAAGCATGGCTCTCATTATATGAATGCTGGGTAGGAGTGGTGGGGTTTCAGAGGGGAGTCATGAGCCAGGTGAACAGCAGATAGCCCTTGTACTTGAGCAGCCATCCTCGAGTTTGCTATGGTGGCTGGAAGATTACAGGCACACCTTACTAACACAGGATGAAGGCATCATAGCTGCTGCCAGGATAGAGAGCATTGACATTGAGGAATCACTAGGCGTGGTCACACTCCACCTACATATTAACGGAGTGGTAGAGTTTGCAGTTATGGGAGAGCGTTATGCGGCACCCACAAAGCGATGTGTATACATTCAGTGGCACCCTGAACCATGGGAAAGCTCACTATTCTGGCAAAGCCACATGCGCGCTTGTCCTGCTTCTCTCTGCTCAGAGTGATGACAATGTAGTCCTTTCTCCTGGTGTAGAGAGGCTCAATGACCTCTCCGATGCAGCGATGGATGGCAAGCTGTGAGATGTTAGCTATGTCTCCTGTTGCAGACTGGAGGGTCTGCTGGTGAAGAAATTGAGGGCGATGGTGACCTTGTCTGCCTCAGGGAGAGCCGTGGTTGCTCTGCTCTCAGGCCACAGGTCTGGTTGCAGGAGGTGGCAGATTTCTCAAGTGGAGGTAGGAGAAATACTCTCAGAAGACCCTAGATGGGTAAGAGCTCCTGTTGAGCGCTTTCCTGACCCTCCTCCTCCTCCCTCTACCGGCATCTTCTCGTCTTCTTTGCTGCCGCCGCGCCCTCTGCTGAAGATCGTGAAGAGTGAGGTCGACTGCCAGTACAGACTGTGAGCAAGTGTTGTGAGCAGATGCCTTTAAAAAATAATGAAGGCATTCTACACTTGCAACCACACTCCCTGTTACCTTAGCACCTTGAAAGAAGTTAATAAAGCTAGTCGTTTTGCAGAAAGTGGCACAGAGCCAGTCAAACTGCATAAACAGGTCAGTGATTGCTGATGATCCCTTTAAATACTGCTTCTCAATGCTTGTTCAGCTTGTCATTGTTAAGGCATGCTGGTAAGAGCAGGACCGAAATCCAATGCTGCTACTCGGGCGTCAAGTGAGCATTGCACATTCATTGATATTACAATCTGCTTAATTTCAATCATTTCAGTGATGGGTTCGATCGGCAGCGCTGTTGGCCATCCCAAAATGTTGGCTGCCGCGGGTCCCACCGCCAGCTGGCAGAAGAGCGGCAGTCCCCATTTTCTTGCTCAGTTACAGCAGTAACAGGTGGCGTTAAACCCCCAAATTTCTATGCCAATGTCTATAAACACAGTAACTTTATTTACAGCCCATGTGTGTATGTTCTCCGTGCTTCTTCACACCAAGGTTCTCCTTGGTGCGGGTGAGTGCCATAAAAACTTTTAACACTAATCTAATGCTCCCCTTAGATTCTACCTGTGTGTCCAGAGGAGCCTATAGGTTAAGTGAATGGGTAAGAAGGTGGCAGAAGGAGTATAATGTGGAGAAATGTGAGGTTATTCACTTTGGTCGGAAGAATAGAAAAACAGAAAAATGGTGAGAAACCATTAAATGTTGGTGTTCAGAGGGATTTGGGTGTTCTTGTACAGTGAACACAGAAAGTTAACACACAGGTACAGCAAGCAATTAGGAAGGTAAATGGTATGTTGGAGTATGAGAGTAAGGAAGACTTGCTGCAATTGTACAGAGCCATGGTGAGACCACACCAGGAGTACTGTGTACAGTTTTGTTCTCCATACCAAAGGAAAGATTATTTGCCTTCGAGGGAATACAACAAAGGTTCACTAGATTGATTTCTGGGATGAGGGGATATTGAGTAGATTGGGCTATTCTCTTTGGAGTTAAGAAGAATGAGAGATGATCTCATTGAAACATACAAGATTCTGAGTGGGCTTTACAGGGTAGATGTTGAGAGGCTGTTTCTCCTGACTAGAGAGTCTAGAACGAGGGTGCATAGTCTCAGGATGGCCATTTAGGATTGAGATGAGGAGAAATTACTTTACTCAGAGGGTTGTGAATCTTGTCATTCTCTGTTGCAGAGGGCTATGGATGCTCAGTTGTTGCATATATTCAGGGCTGAAATTGACAGATTTTTGGAATCAAGAACTATGGAGATTGGGGAAGAAAGTGGAGTTGAGGTCGAAGATCAGCCATGATCTAATTGAATGGTGAATCAGGCTCGAGGGTCCATATGGCCTTCTCCTGCTCCTATTTCTTATGCTTCTTATACCCTGCAAGCACTACCCCCTACCCCCCCACCCCCTCCAAGGCGAGCACTACTGGCAGGAGCTTGCCTCTAGTATTAGAATTGGGCTGTGGCTTGGAAAATGCAATGCGGGGTAGTCCACTTCACTTGTACTCTGTTTGTCATTCTGCTCAAATGCAGACCAGTACTCTTTTGCTAACCTATTAATGGCTGACTGCTAATTCAGAAATAAACTCTGGGATTAAAAATATCACTGTTAGGTTTTGATTTAGTGATTTTTATATTGGACTCGGAAAAATATTCCTCTGGAGGCTTATGGTTGGTACATTCTTATAATAAGGCACTACAGAGTCAATGCAATAGACTGAGTCACATTTTATTGGAATATTGTGATACTAGATTCTGCCACCAGGTGGCAACAAGCAGAAATAGGACCATAATGGCCTGGAAATCCCGGCCTCACCGGGTCCGTACTGAGTGTGTATGCATTGAAAACCGGCTTTTCCGATCGGTCAAGCTCCAGCTTGACAAATCCTCCATATCTCCACAGCCAGGACATTCACACGGGCAAGAATGCGGTATTTACCCATATCTTGCCCAGCATATGTCCTGAAAACTCTTGCGCCTGATAAAAGCAGGCGCATAGCCTACTTTTACAGGCATGAGTTTTAAAACATACAAAAACATAATAATATAAAAATTTTAAAAACACCTTTTATTGATTAAAAACCCTGCCCACTACGGTAAGTTTATTTTAAACCATAATTAAAAAAACATTTTTTTTTAAATCGGAATTTTTTTTTCTAGGACATTTATTAACTTTAATTTCAATTAATTTAAATTATGTGAGGTGTGTTTTTTATTTTTTATTATGTTGTTTAGTGTTTTTTTTTACTAATTAATAGCAATGAGAACTCGTAGATACAGAGTTCCCATTGCTATTAATGAGAATGCTGCGGAATACTGTACCCGATTGGCTGTGCAGTCAAATGTGACCGCACCTTTTGCATAGGAACCTGGAGGACGAGAGTGCACTTTGCAGCGTGGGAAGAGAAGGCCTCCCCACCGGGATCGCAGGCACCTCCCGGACCCCCAGGTAAATCCGCTCTGAGGCGTTCGCCCGAAAGAAGCCTCCGAGCGGAATTTCAGGGCCAATATCTATTTACAAGAAAGAACAATACAGAAAGTGATAAAGAAAGTAAAGAAGGTGAAATTTAAAAAGAAAATGAAAGGTGTAATGAGAGCAAATAAGATAAAGTAAAATAGAATTTAGAGAAACATTGCTCATCGTAGCATTTTGTGATTAGTAGAAACGGAATATCTGTTGGAAATGTGATAGTGTTGTAAGTGTACTGGAACAGCTTGGCTCGAGGCAAGTCGAGCTCTGGAGCACAGATCTTCAGCACCATAGCTGTTATGTTGTCGGGGCCCATTGAGTTTGCTGTGTCCAGAGCACTCAGCCATTTCTTGATATCACATAGAATGAATTGAATTTGATTAAGCCTGATATCTATGATGGTGGGGAATTCAGGAGGCGTCTGATAAATACCATCCACTCATCACTTCTGGCTAAAGACGGTTGCAAATAAGTCAGCCTCGTCTTGTTTGGTTTATACTTGATTTGTATTTCCTTGAATATAGAAGATTGGGAAGGGGGTGATCTAATCAAGGAGTTTAAAGTTCTAAAATGATTCAAAAGGGTACATAAAAAACTTGGATGTATAGTGAACAGTGAGAAGGAGAGTGATAGACTTCAGGAAGACATAGACAGGCTGGTGAAATGGGCGGACATGTGGCAGATGAAATTTAATGCAGAAAAGTTTGAAGTGATGCATTTTGGTAGAAAGAATGAGGAGAGTACATATAAACTAAATGGTGCAATCCTAAAGCGGGTGCATGAACAGAGAGACCTGGGGTTTTGTGTATATAAATCGTTGAAGGTGGCAAAGCTGGTTGAGAAAGCAGTTAAAAAGGGTTACAGGATCCTGGGCTTCTTAAATAGAGGTAAATTCCATAATAGCGCTATGACCGGTTTTTGGGATGAGGCCGCAAAATTCGGCAAACGTTGACCAGCGATAGCGGTAAAATCCAGCCTTGCACAACTGCATTTGTGCGCTGGAGCCGAATTCAGCGATCTGAAAAAAAAAAATGACCTTCTGCGCATGCGCAATTTTTTTTTTCTGCAATATTTTTTTCTTCAGACTTTTTTCCCCCTTGATCCTGGTCAGGTGTCAGGGTGCGCCCGCATAGTACACCCAGTTCTCAATCTGCCATTTTTCACAGACAAAGGAAGATGCAGCACATTGATTATAGTAGGCAAAGGGCCAGGACATTTAGTTCCGATGCCAATGAGGCACTGATCACAGCAACTGATTGTAGATGGGGGGAAGATAATAGGAGGGGTCGAAGTAAACCCCCACCCAGCCACTGTAAGGGGTTTTTGGATCTGTGTTGCTGAGGAAGTTTCCTCAGTGGATGACTTTCACAGGGATCACTAGCAATGCAGAAAAAGGTGGAATGACCATTGCAGGGTCATGAGTGTAAGTAATATTTTTATTCGTGCACTCCTTGATTACTTAAATTGTAAACCTGACACATGGTAGGTAGGTAGGCTTAATGTTGTACCTTATTTGCCATGAATGAGTGTTACACATTATTATGATTATTTTTTGACATCTTAAAAGATGTTTCTGCACTTCGATGTCTTCCTCATGAACCACGTGCAACTACCCAGGGTATTAAACAAGCGGCTGTATTAAATACACACAGTATGATATAAGTGCTTTGATTGCTAGCTGTGTGTGACACAAGAGCAGAAGGGCACTCTGGTAACCATTCCTACTGTCATTTTTGCAGGCAAAGTTGTCCAACAATCGCCACAAGCAGCGATGGACAGGCGGCGGTCCGCCCCAAACACATCCCTTAACAGCCCTGGAATAGAGTGGTTGGTTTAATTGGTGCCTCCAAGAGGTCATCTACCCATGCGGGTGCTGAGCCCATGTTCCGAACTGACGGTAAGTCCTACAAAATCCCTGGGCTGGGTTGGGGTAATGTGATGCAGTGTCTGTGGACTCGGGTTGGGGCAATGTGATGCAGTGTCTCTCGATAATGCAGTAGTCGTGGTCCTTCAAATAAGCCTGCGCCATGTGACCTTAGTCATGTCACCCCGTCCCCTCTCCTGCTGTCAACCACTCGTCTGCTGCTTTCTATTTTACAGATGAGAATTCTGATGCAGCACATCCTCCTATGCAAGCCTCCACCTCAGCCCATCGTGTCTGGGTCGAGGAGGAAGATGAGGGCCGTGCTGAGGACCCTCCATGGGAGGAACAACATCATGAAGCTGTAGCGGGGAGGGGGAGTGGTGGGGTTGGTGGGGGTGGAGGAGGTGGAGGGGCAATGCAGTCAGCACGTCTTTTAGCTGCAGCCACAAGTTCCTCGGAGGAAGCCACATTCACAGGCTTTATCCCATCTGAGGCAGCGGGTCCAAGTTGTGTGCAGCAAAGCACCCTCGGGGTTGAACCCCGTATGCCGTCTCTTCAGAGGTTGATTCGGCAAAGCGGGTCTGCTGAAAGACAGACAGACGCACACCTGGATATGGTGGGTCTGTCAAGGGAGAGGGTCGAACTCGGTCGAGAGCTTCTCCAGGCCCTGGGTGGCATTTCCGGCAACATCGCGGCACAATCTGCGAGGGAGGGCATATCGCAGATTGCAGCTGCGCCCCGCAAGAACACCGAGGCTGTCATTGTTCTCGGCACTGCAGTCCCCCTTGTCATACCACCCAGACCGACAGCACTTGTGAGTGGTGAGGCCAAGCAAGAGCCTTCCGCCTCAGAAGCCGGGCCTTCCATACGCCGAGCTTCTCCGGGGGTCCAATGGCATCTCCATTGTCTCTCCTCCAACAACAGCAGCGTTCTGCATACCTTGTTGCACACCATCTTGGTCCCAATGCTGGTAGGGGTGGGGGGGGTGGGGGCAGAGGTGGCCACAGTTAAAAGACGTTTGGTGCAGGGGTTGTTGTTGTTTTGTTGCTGTAGTTTTCCTATTTGCGCTATTTTATAAAAGTTTCACAAATTGTGCCAAGTTAAAAATGTATTTAAGTTTCAAAATTAAAGTTTACAAAGTTTCAACAATGTACAAATGTTTCATAAATTGACAAATGTTTTATAAGTTATTTTGTTCACCTTAACCATTCTTGTGTGTGTCTCATTTGTAGAATAAGAGATGGAATAGTCAATATAGTGGGATAGAGTGGGCAGGCAATGGTGAAACGTGCCTTTCTCTACTCAAGCAAAGCGTTGATTTATGAGTTGCTGACATAAGACATTTGCAGTTGTGAAAGCTCCACGAGGCCTCCTCTATGGTGGTGCTGGGGGTAGTGGCATGGGTTCATCGCCAGGCTCCTCATCCTCCCCTCTCTCCTGAGGTGGTCCTGTAGTTCCCATTAGCAAATCCTGTCCCCTCATGATGGCTAAGTTGTGTAGCATGCAGCACACCACAATGAACTCAGAGACCTGCTGAGGGAAGTATTGCAGGGAGCCTCCAGAGTGGACCAGGCATCGGAAACGCTGTTTGAGCACTCCAAATGTCTTTTCAACGATGGTGCATGTGGCTATATGGCTATGGTTATAGCGATGCTCGGCTTGTGTCTGAGAGTTCCAGAGGGGGCTCATGAGCCAGGTGGCGAGGCCGTACCCTTTTTTCCTCAGCATCCAGCTCTGGCCTGGCAGCTGACGCTCAAACTGGTATGAGACACTGCTCTCATGCAAGATGAAAGCATCATGGATGCTCCCTGGAAACTGGGAACTTTATAAAGTCCATCCTGCGTGCATACTTGGTGAATTCAGCAATATATAGCGAACTGTGAGGTGCAGCATATGTCCCCTGCTGATGCCTGAAAGGAGCCAGAGGCATAGAAGGCAAGTGCTGCAGTCATCTTCACCTCGACGGGCAGTACAGTCCTGATGCTACTGCTAGGCTGTGTCATGTATTCTACTGTCATTGTAATCCATGTATAAACTGACCTAAGTTGTACACTGTGAGAACACTGACCACTAGGTGGTGAACTTGTGGGAGACACTCCTAACCTGGACTTTCAGGTATAAAAGGAGAAGCTCCACCCATCTTCCCCCATCAGTGCTGGAATAAAGTTTATTGGTCACAGAGTGACCTTCTCTCTTGTATGGGCCTCGTCTGCATTTATACTGTATAGTAAGGACATATTATTGGTGACGAGAAACTGGGATTTAAACCACGCGTGCATGGCCACTAGCAGCACAGATGAGAGGTGCTGTGTTGGTGATGATTGGGACGATTTTATTAAGAGACTACAGCAAAGTTTCGTCACGAAGGAATGGCTGGGACAGGATTCGGCCGACAAACGCAGGGCTCATCTCCTGACGGTTTGTGGATCCAGGATGTATTCCCTGATGAAGGACCTTCGAGCGCCAGAGAAGCCGGCAGACAAGACTTTTGAAGAGCTCAGTAAGTTGATCACTTTAAACCGGGGAGCAGCATGCACATGGCGAGACACCGGTTTTACAAGCACCGACTGCGAGAAGGTCAAAGTGTTCCAGACTTCGTGGCAGACCTCCGGCGACTGGCGAGCCTATGTAAGTTCCCAGATGCATGCAGAGCGGAGATCCTGCAAGACTTTTTTTGTTGAGGGCATCGGGCACACTGTGGTTTTCAGGAAACTGATTGAGACCAAAGACTTGACCCTGGAAATGGCGGCTTTGATGGCCCAGACATTTATCTCAAGGGAGGAAGAGACCAGAATTATGTTTGACAAAAATCTTGGTTTAAATGCAGCAAATGGACAGGGAGACAACATTGTTAATGCGGCACACAGTTCTCCAGGCAGACAGGGGCAATCGGACATGCCCGAGCATGTAGTTGAACCCAAAGGGGGAATTCAACAGAGACAATGGCGAGCTGAACGACGATTCATGCCATCGCAAGGGACAATGCGGCCAGTAATGGGGCCATCAACACCTGTCAATGGTGCATTTAAGGACAGTTACAGAGACAGTCAGAGACGATCGACTGGTAATGGACCTTTTTGTTTCCAACAACGGCTCATGTTGGAGGTGTGGAGGCAAACACACAGCCAGAGCTTGCAGGTATCAGCAATATACCTGCAGAAATTGCAACGTCAGCGGTCACTTGGTGCGTAAGTGCAGGAAGCCTGCAGCAAGGTTGATGTACGAGGAGAACGGGCCCGATGTAAGCCCTACGAGGCCAAATGGACACTGGGGGAAATCGCTGGAATCTGAAGTTCAGCGAGTTCATGTGGAGCACACATACAGTTCATACACCAGGACGCCACCGATAATGATGAAAGTTCTTCTCAATGGCATCCCAGTATCAATGGAGCGAGACACGGGAGCCAGCCAGTCCCTGATGAGTATCAAACAGTTCGAAAGGTTGTGGGTGTCCAAGGCCAAGAGGCCAAAATTATTGCTGATTGACGCACAGCTATGGATATGTACAAAGGAGATCATTCCGGTGCTAGGCAGCACCACGGTAGTCGTGACCCACAAAGACTCAGAGAAAAGGTTGCCACTCTGGATTGTTCCAGTGGATGGTCCCGCACTGCTAATTAGCAATCTTGTTGTGCGAGGCCCCTTGGGGAAGAGTGACCATAATACAGTAGAATTCTTTATTAAGATGGAGAGTGACACAGTTAATTCAGAGACTAGGGTCCTGAACTTAAGGAAAGGTATCTTCGAAGGTATAAGACATGAATTGGCTAGAATAGACTGGCGAGTGATACTTAAAGGGTTGATGGTGGATAAGCAGCAAACCTGAGGACTGGGAGAAATTTAGAATTCAGCAGAGAAGGACAAAGGGTTTAATTAAGAGGGGGAAAATAGAGTACGAGAAGAAGCTTTCTGGGAACATAAAAACTGACTGCAAAAGCTTCTATAGATACGTGAGAGAAAAAGATTAGTGAAGACAAACGTAGGTCCCTTGCAGTCGGATTTAGGTGAATTTATAATGGGGAACAAAGAAATGGCAGACCAATTGAACAAATACTTTGGTTCTGTCATCACAAAGGAAGACACAAATAACCTTCTGAAAGTACTAGGGGACCGAGGGTCTAGAGAGAAGGAGGAACTGAAAGATATCCTTATTAGGCGGGAAATTGTGTTCTGGAAATTGATGGGATTGAAGACTGATAAATTCCCGGGGCCTGATAGTCTGCATCCCAGAGTACTTACTGAAGTAGCCCTAGAAATAGTGGATGCATTGTTGATCATTTTCCAACAGTCTATCGATTCTGGATCAGTTCCTATGGACTGGAGGGTAATGTAGCTAATGTAACACCACTTTTTAAGAAGAGAGGAAGAGAGAAGGCGTGTAATTATAGACCAGTTAGCCTGACATCAGTAGTGGGGAAAATGTTGGAATCAATTATTAAAGATGAAATAGCAACACATTTGGAAAGCAGTGACGGGATCGGTCCAAGTCAGCATGGATTTCTGAAAGGGAACTCATGCTCGACAAATCTTCTAGAATTTTTTGTGGATGTAACTGGTAGAGTGGACAAGGGAAAACCGGTGGATGTGGTGTATTTGGACTTTCAAAAGGCTTTTGACAAGGTCCCACACAAGAGATTAGTGTGCAAAATTAAAGCACATAGTATTGAGGTAATGTACTGACGTGGATAGAGAACTGGTTGGTAGACAGGAAGCAGAGAGTCGGGATAAACAGGTCCTTTTCAGAATGGCAGGCAGTGACTAGTGGGGTGCCGCAGGGCTCAGCTATTTACAATATACATTCATGATTTGGATGAGGGAATTGAGTGTAATATCTCCAAGTTTGCAGATGACACTAAGCTGGGTGGCGGTGTGAGCTGTGAGGAGGACGCTAAAAGGCTGCAGGATGACTTGGACAGGTTAGGTGAGTGGACAAACGAGTGGCAGATGCAGTATAATGTGGATAAATGTGAGGTTATCCACTTTGGTGGCAAAAACATGAGGCAGAACATTATCTGAATGGTGGCAGATTAGGAAAAGGGGAGGTGCAACGAGACCTGGGTGTCATGGTACATCAGTCATTGAAAGTTGGCATGCAGGTTCAGCAGGCAGTGAAGAAGACAAATGGTATGTTGGCCTTCATTGCTAGGCGATTTGAGTATAGGAGCAGGGAGGTTTTTTACTGCAGTTGTACAGGGCCTTGGTAGGCCTCACCTGGAATATTGTGTTCAATTTTGGTCTCCTAATCTGAGGAAGGACGTTCTTGCGATTGAGGGAGTGCACCGAAGGTTCACCAGATTTACGGGATGGCAGGACTGACATATGTGGAGAGAGTGGATTGACTGGGCCTGTATTCACTGGAGTTTAGAAGGATGAGAGGGGATCTCATAGAAACATATAAAATTCTGACGGGACTGGACAGGAAGAATTTCCCGATGTTGGGGAAGTCCAGAACCAGGGGACATAGTCTGAGATGAAGGGGTAAGCCATTTAGGACTGAGATGAGGAGAAACTTCTTCACTCAGAGTTGTTGTTAACCTGTGGAATTTCCTACCGCAGAGAGTTGTTAATGCCAGTTCATTGGATATATTCAAGAGGGTGTTAGATATGGCCCTTACGGCTAAAGGGATCAAGGGGTGTGGCAAGAAAGCAGGAAAGGGGTACTGAGGTGAATGATCAGCCATGATTTTATTGAATGGTTGTGCAGGCTCGAAGGGCCGAATGGCCTACTCCTGCACCTATTTTCTATGTTTCTATTCCCTTGCATTTGTTCTCCCTCAACCTGCCGCAAGCCTAGAATGGCAGTTATGTTCTTCAGAACTTGGCCAGCTCGGTCAGTGATGGTACAATTGAGCTATTACTGGTAACAGATATGGACATCCCACACCCAGAGTACATTCTGTCCCTTTGCTACCTTAAATGCTTCCTCCAAGTCGTGTACAACACGAAGACTACTGATTCATCAGCTAAGGGAGGGTCATAGGTGGAAATGAGGAGGTTTCTTTGCCCATGTTTGACCTTAAGCCATGATGCATCATGGGATCAAGAATTAATGTTCTGTACACTCAAGGCCATTCCCACCTGACAGTATACCACTGTGCACTGGTGTGTCTGTCCTGCCAGGGATGGTGATGGTGGAGTGTGGGACATTGGCTGATGGGTATGATTCATTGAGTAGGACAACAACAACTTGCATTTTTATATAGCACCTTTAGCAGAGTACAAAATCACAAGGCGCTTCACAGGAATGTAATCAGGCAAAAATTGACACTGAACCAAAGAAGGAAATATTAGGACAGGTGACTACAAATTTGGTCAAAGAGGTAGGTTTTAAGGTACCTCTCAAAGGAGGCGAGATACGTGGAGTATTAGCGAGGGATTACCCATAGCAGGGCAGCCAATGGTGGAGCGAAGAAAATTGGGGGATGCACAAGAGGCCAGATTTGGATGAATGCAGAGTTCTCGAAGGATTGTAGTGCCAGAGGAGCTTACAGAGATAGGATGGGGCGATGTCATGAAGGGATTTAAACATGAGGATGATGAACAAGTTGATGGACTGGGAGCTAATGTAGGTCAGTGAGCACAGGGGTGATGGATGACTGTGACTTGGTGCAACGTAACATACAGACAACAACGTTTGGGATAAGCTCAAGTTTATGGAGGGTGGAAGATGGGAGTCTGCCAAAATAGCAGGATGGACCTGGAATAGTTGAGCCTGGAGTTAACAAGAGCATGGATGAGGGTTTCAAGAGCAGATGGATTGAGGCAGGGGCGAAGACGAGCGATGTTACGATGGTGGAGGTATGCAATCGGAAGGTAGGCGATCGGTTGCCATCAATCTTGGTTTTGGGCTTCCCAATGTGTCAGCTGTGGCTCAGTGGATAGCACTTTCACCTCTGAGTCAGAAGGTTGTGGGTTCAAGTCCTACTCCAGAGACTGGAGCACAAAAATCCAGTGCAGTACTGAGGGAGTTTTGTACTGCGCTTTCCATGCTCTGCAGTTAAACCGAGGTCCTATCTGTCCTCTCAGGTGGACATAAAAGATCCCATGGCACTACTTTGAAGAGGAGAGGAGTTATTTCTGGTGTTCTGGCCAATGTTAATCCCTCAATCAACACAACAATTATATAGATTATCTGATCATTATCACATTACTGGTTGTGGGAGTTTGCTGTGTGCAAATTGGCTGCCGCATTTCCTGCATTACAACAGTACTTAAATGGCTCTAAAGTGCATTTGGGCCGCCCTGAGGTCGTGAAAGGTGCTATATAATACCAGTTTTTCTTTTCTTTCTTTTTAATTGGAGGAAATTTTAGCACATCCAGGACTGGGTGTTAGCTAAGAATTCTAACAACACAATGACAGGCGAGGGGGATAGAGACTGATGGTGATGATGTAAAGCTGGATCTCGACATTGTGGAACCCGACGTTGTGTCTTTGAATTATTTTGCCAATGGATGTCGGAGAAATAGGAGGGGGCAAAGACAGATCCTTGGGGAACTCAAGAGATAACAGTGCAGGGGCAAGAAGAGAAGCCTTTACAGGAGATTCTCTGGGTGTGATTTCACATATGAATGGAACAAGGCAAGTGCAGTCCCATGCAGCCGGGCAACGGAGGATAGGCATTGGAGGAGGATAGTGTGGTCTACTGTGTGAAAGGCTGCACACAGGTTGAGAAGGATGAAGCGGGATAGTGCACTACAGTCACAGTCACACAGAATATCATGTGACTTTGAGGAGTGTCGATTCAGTGCTGCGGCAGGGGCAGGAATATGAGGGAAAAATGCACACAGATTTGGGAGGCGAAAAGTCATTCAAGGATTTGGAGAGGAAAGGGAGATTGGAAATGTGGTGTTAATATTCAAGGACAGAGGAGTCAAGGGTGGGTACTTTGAGGAGGGGGTGGCGACAGCAGAAAAGTGGAATTGAGATAGAAGATCAGCCATGATCTCACTGAATGGCGAAGCAGGCTCGAGGGGCCGTATGGCCTACTCCTGCTCCTAGTTCTTATGTTCTCTTGCGCCCATCAGAAGAGAAGAGGACTTCTCTGCCTGCTCTGACTCCCTCCACAAAAATATGTAGGGAGTCATCGCAAAACCTGGGTGCAGCCCACTGTCTCTGCGTAGCCATTTGTGCAAGGCTCAGCAATAACCAGATGATGATTATGTACTGCCGATACACTCCTCGGTGAACCTTCAAATGTAAAGTGGCCAAGGCTGCTTTAAATATCCCAGCTATAAATGAGTCATCGATTATATCATCAGACCTGCACCATTTAATAGGGCCGCGTAATGCGCAGGCCTGCCTTAATAGGCACCATTAAGGGAAAGTTGTTCTGAGGAGCAGGAAAGAACGGGGTTCCGAGCTGCTATGCCGACCGCCCGCACCCGACCCCGTAATGAAAATTCCGGCCTATGGGCTTCACACTTTGATAGCAGACTAACCTTATTTATAAAACTCACATACCACTCTTCTCTGGTCCAATTGCAAATATTTACCTCCAAATTGTTTTGGAATTTGATTTGTTCCAGAATATTAAATTGACTTTTTTTTAAAATCACTGCCATATTTATCAGAAGTTCATTGCAGTGTTTATTTAGAGCACTGCCAGGCTACATTGATTGGATCAGGAGATAGCTTATTAGGAACAATTATTTCTCAGTGATGGACATTTTTGATGATCTGTTTTCAAGCAGTGTATGTTATAAATTAGCATTTTGAGGGGTGAAGGGGTAACAGCCAGAAGTCGTGAGAACCAATGACATGGGAAAGAAAAGGATTGAGGGCCTGCAGTCAGGATCTAAGGAAGAAATGAACAAGCAGGACCTCAAAGGTAGTATTCTCTGCATTACTTCCAGTGCCACGCACAAATGAATATAGGAATAGTAAGATAAGACAGGTTACGAAGTGGCTGGAGAATTGGTGCAGGAGGGAGGGCTTCAGATTCCTGGGACAAGAGGGACTTGTTCAAGGTGAACGGGTTGTACCTCAACAGAGCTGGGACCAGTGTCCTCGTGGGAGGCTAACTAGGCTAACAGCGTCCTCGTGGGGGCAGGGTTTAAACTAATTTGACAGGGGGATGAGCATCAGAATGAAACATTAGAGAGGAGAAACAAAGTGCACAGAGGACTAGGAAAGACAAATAGTTCAGAAATAGAAGGGGAGAAAATGTGAGGTAATCTAAGATGAGTTTGGATGTGCGTAAATGCATGCAGCATGGTAAATAAGCAGGTTAGGAGTAGGTGCCAAGTCATTACATGGGACTATGATATAGTGGCAATAACCGAGACCTAGTTCAAAGAAGGGGAAGATTGAGAACTTAATATTCCTGGCTATAGGTATTTAAGAAGGATAGGGACGGAAAAAAAAGGAGGGTTTGGCAGTATTGATCAAATAATATATTATAGCACTGGAGAGGGATGATGGAGTTGAGGGGCATCAATGACAGAATCTATTTGGTTAGAATAAAGGAACAACGCAGGAGTTATTATGCTACAGGTTGTATACTATAGAGTATCAAATAGTGGGAAGGATATGGAGGAATAAATTACTAAAAGTTGCAAGAACTATAGAGTAGTGATAATGAGGGACTTCAATTACCGAATATAGACTGGGATAGTAACAGTGTAAAAGGTAAAGAGGGGGTGAATTCCTGAAATATGTAAAAGAGAACTTAAACAGTGTGTTTCCAGCCCAATGAAGAAGGAAGCAGTGCTGGATCTAGTTCTGGGGAATGAAGTGGGCAAGTGAAGCATGTTTCAGTGGGGGAGCATTTGGGGAGCAGTGGTCATAATATCGTCAGGTTTAGAATAGTTATGGTAACAATCAAGCATTGAAATATTAAACTGGAGGAGGACTAATTTCAGTGAGTTTGGCCCAGGTAGATTGGCATCAAAATTGCTAGGCCAAACAATCATTGAACAATGGGAAGTCTTCAAAGAGGAGATATTCAGGTAGAGTAGACACATTCTTGAGCTGTTTTATGGCTTTGCCTACCTCGTGCAACGCTGGAGTTTCACTGAGTTGGTGGCAGGTCGCATGCTGCTGGATGGAGTAGAGAATACTCGAGTCAAAGGCAGAGTCTCGATTGAGGAGATCTTCAAAGTGCTCCTTCCATCGGGTCCTGACAGCCTCGGTGTCCTTGATGAGTATTTCCCCGTTCTTGGCCAGGAGTGGGGTGAGGCCTTGGGAATTTGGACCGTAGGTGGCCTTGACTGCAATGAAGAATCCTCGCATATCATGGTTGTCGGCCAGTTGTTGTATCTCCTGTGCTTTCTCCATCCACCACCTGTTCTTTAGGTCCCGGGTTTTTTGTTGGACCTGAGCCTTGAGCCGTCTGTAATGTTGCTTTGCAGCTCTCGAGTTGGGTTGTTGCTTGAGGCTCAGAAATGCTTTACGCTTGTGATCTATTAATTCTTCGATCTCCCAATCATTTTCATCAAACCAATCCTGGTGTTTTCTGGTTGAGTGACCAAGTGTCTCTTCACAGGCACTGGTTATAGAGGCCTGGAGGGCAGACCAAGCGCTGTGGGCATTCAGCATCTCAGGGTCATCAAGGCATGCCAATTGGCTGTGCAGCTGGCTGTATAGGGCTCTCTTAGCTGGGTGTCTAAGGCTATGGGTGCAGATGGAATCACTGCTGAGGTACTAAAGTATGGCGGAGAGGCGCTGTTGGCGCGGATACATGACCTCATCGCTCTCATCTGTAGGGAGGAAAGCATGCCGGGAGATCTCAGAGATGCAGTGATTGTGACCATTTTTTAAAAAGAGGATAAGTCCGACTGCGGCAACTACAGGGGAATCTCCCTGCTATCAGCCACTGGGAATGTTGTTGCTAGAGTTCTCCTCAGCCGTCTTCTCCCTGTGGCTGAGGAGCTCCTCCCGGAATCACAGTGCGGATTTCGTCCCCTACGGGGCACAATAGACATGATCTTTGCAGCGCGACAGCTGCAGGAAAAATGCAGGGATCAGTGCCAGCCCTTATACATGGCCTTTTTCGATCTTACAAAAGGCCTTTGACACTGTCAGCCGTGAGGGTCTATGGAGCGTCCTCCTCTGTTTTGGATGCCCCCAAAAGTTTGTTAACATCCTTCGCCTGCTTCACGACAACATGCAGGCCGTAATCCTTACCAATGGATCCATTACAGATCCAATTCACGTCCGGACCAAGGTCAAACAGGGTTGCGTCATCGCTCCAACCCTCTTGTCAATCTTCCTCGCCGCCATGCTCCACCTCACAGTCAACAAGCTCCCTGCTGGAGTGGAACTAAACTACAGAACCAGTGGGAAGCTGTTTAACCGACGCCGCCTCCAGGCCAGGTCTAAGATCACCCCAACCTCTGTCGTTGAGCTGCAGTATATGGACGACGCCTGCGTCTGCGCACATTGAGGCAGAATTCCAGGATATAGTCAATGTATTCACTGAGGTGTATAAAAGCATGGGCCTTATGCTTAACATCCATAAGACAAAGGTCCTCCACCAGCCTGTCCCCGCCGCATAGCACTGCCCTCCAATCATCAAGATTCAGGGCCATGTGGACCATTTCCCATATCTCGGGAGCCTCTTATCAACAAAGGCAGACATTGATGCGGAGATTCAACATCGCCTCCAGTGTGCCAGTGCAGCCTTCAGCTGTCTGACGAAATGAGTGTTTGAAGACCAAGCCCTCAAATCTACTACCAAGTTCATGGTCCACAGGGCTATAGTAATATCCGCCCTCCTGTATGGATCATAGGCATGGACGATGTATAGAAGGCACCTCAAGTCGCTGGAGATATATCACCAACGATGTCTCCGCAAGATCCTGCAAATCCCCTGGGAGGACAGGCGCACCAACATCCTCATCCAGGCTAACATCCCCAGTATTGAAGCAGTGACCACACTTGATCAGCTTCGCTGGGCAGGCCACATAGTTTGCATGCCAAATTCGAGACTTCCGAAGCAAATGCTTTATGCAGAGCTCCTTCATGGCAAAAGAGCCAAAGGTGGGCAGCATAAATGTTACAAGGACACCCTCAAAGCCTCCCTGGTAAAGTGCGATATCAGCACTGACACCTGGGAGACCCTGGCCAAGGACCGCCCGAGGTGGAGAAAGTGCATCCGGGAGGGCGTTGAGCTCTTCGAGTCTCAATTCAAAGAGCGTGAAGAGGTCAAGCACAGGCAGCAGAAGAAGCACCCGGCGAACCAGCCCCACCCACCCCTTCCTTCGACGAATGTCTGTCCCACCTGTGACAGGGCTGTAGCTCTCGTATTGGACTGTTCAGCCACCAAAGAACTCACTTTGGGAGTGGAAGCAAGTCTTCTTCGATTCTGAGGGACTGCCTATGATGAGACACATTCCCACAAGGGGGAAAGAAGGGCATCCAAAGCTAGAGCTCTCTGGATGACTAAACATGGAGGCCATGATTTTGAAGTCAATGGTGAAGGGACTGCACTCACCGCTGACCTCGAAGAAACCTGTCCACAAAGATTTAGTGGGCTCTCTGGCATTGTTTTCCCCTATCCTGACTTGACTTTCAATTTGGCGCCATCTATAGGAAATCTGTGGCGTCCAGGAGCACTAACGGCCACAATCAGGCTCAGCAGACAATTAGATTGAAGAATTCTCACAGACAGCAAACCAGGAAGTAAAAAGCACTGATTATCATTCATTTTTTAATAATTTTACAGAAAACAAAATAAAAACTGGGAAGTACAAATGCGATTAAAGTAGAAACTGAAATATCATATACAAATGTAAAAGAAAACATTATTATTTTAAAAATCGATGAAGTTTTTAATCATGGAATGGAGGAAATGACATTCCACACTTATAAAATTTTCAGGGTCAGAGAGGTTGCTCAGCAATAATTATGACTTAGTACGCTGTTAAAAACTCAGTGACACCTCATTCAACAAGGGTTAACTTTTTCCAATAATGGCGAGAATAGTGCATACAAAATTTTGAGGTTCACATCAAATCATTGAATCTGTGTTGACTACATCTGCGAAGACTGTACCTTGTGGAGAAACAGGGTATAGCTAACAGCAATTTCCGGATTTCCATGTTTAACTGCCTGTGTGACTGCCAAAAGTTGCTGTCAGTTTTACTCCGTGATGACTGCAAGCATTGACAGTTTTGCCATCATTACAAATGCAAATTTTTAAAAGCCAGCAAAGAACTACTAAAGAAAGAATAAAGAGAGGGAAGATAAGATTAAAAAAGTAAACTGGCACAAAATATAAAAACAGAGAGTAAGAGTTTCTACAGGTACATAAAAAGGAAAAGAGTGACTAAAGTAAATGTTGGTCCCCTGGAGGATGAGACTGGGGAATTAATAATGGGGAACAGGGAAATGGCAGAGATGTTGAACAAATATTTTCACAGTAGAAGACATTAAAAACATTCCAATAGTGGATAATCAAGGGGCTATAGGGAGGGAAGAACTTAATACAATCACTATCACTAAAGTAGTAGTGCTCGGTAACATAATGGGACTAAAGGCAGATAAGTTCCTTGGACTCGATGGTTTACATTTTAGGGTCTTAAAAGTGGTGCAAAGATAGTGGATGCATTGGTTGTAATCTACCAAAATTCCCTGGATTCTGGGGAGGTCCCAGTGGATTAGAAAACCGCAAGTGTAATGCCCCTATTTAAAAAAGGAGGAAGACAGAAAGCAGGAGACTATAGACCAGTTAGCCTAACATCTGTCATTGGGAAAATGCTGGAGTCCATTATTAAGGAAGCAGTAGCAGGACATTTGGAAAAACATAATTCAATCAAGCAGAGTCAGCATGGTTTTATGAAAGGGAAATCAAGTTTGACAAATTTCCTGGAGTTCTTTGAGGGTGTAACAGGCAGGGTAGATAAGGGAGAACCAGTGGATGTGGTATATTTGGATTTCAGAAAGCATTCGATAAAGTGCCACATAAAAGGTTATTGTACAAGATAAAAGTTCACGGGGTTGGGGTAATATATTAGCATGGTTAGTGGATTGGCTAACTAACAGAAAACAGAGAGTTGGGATAAATGGGTCATTTTCTAGTTGCCAAACAGTAACTAGTGGAGTGCCACAGGGATCGGTGCTGGGGCCTCAACTATTTATTATCTAGATTAATGACTTTGATGAAGGGACCGAGTGTAATGTAACCAAGAAAAAATAGAAAAGCAAATTATAATTTAAATGGGAGAAAAATTGCAAAGTGCTGCAATACAGAGGGACCTGGGGGTCCTTATGCATGAAACACTAAAAGTTAGCATGCAGGTACAGCAAGTAATCAGGAAGGCAAATGCAATGTTGGCCTTTATTGCAAGGGGGATAGAGTATAAAAGCAGAGAAGTCCTGCTAAAACTGTACAGGGTATTGGTGAGGCCACACCTAGATTACTGCATACAGTTTTGGTCTCCGTATTTAAGGAAGTTGTTCAGAGAAGGTTCACTAGGTTGATTCCAGAGATGAGGGGGTTGACTTATAAAGATAGGTTGCGTAGATTGGACCTATACACATTGGAGTTCAGAAGAATGAGAGGTGATCTTATCGAAACATATAAGATAATGAGGGGGCTCGACAAGGTGGATGCAGAGAGGATATTTCCACTCATAGGGGAAACTAAAACTAGAGGACATAGTCTCAGAATAAGGGGCCGACCATTTAAAACTGAGTTGAGGAGGAATTTATTTTCTCAGAGGGTTGTAAATCTATGGAACTCTCTGTCCCAGAGAGCTGTGGAGGCTGGGTCATTGAATATATTTATGGCTGACATAGACAGATTTTTGAGCAATAAGGGAATAAAGGGTTATGGGGAGTGGGCAGGGAAGTGGAGCTGAGTCCATGATCAGATCAGCCATGATATTAAATGGTGGAGCAGGATCAAGGGGCTGTATGGCCTACTCCTGCTCCTATTTCTTATGTTCTTAAATTATGGGCCAGAGATTAAAATGAAACAGATAAAGGAGACTTATGACAACTACAAGATTTAAGTACAGTAGAGTACCAAGCTGAATACAGAAAGTACAGTGGCGGTCTAAAAAAGGGAATAAGATGGACAAAGAGAGTATGAGAATAGATTAGTGGTTAACATAGAAGGGAACCTAAAAAGTTTTTTATAAATATAAATTGTAAAAGGGTAGTCAAAGGAAGGGTGGAGTCGATTAGGGATGAAAAAGGAGGAGATGTTCTTGTGGAGGGAGAGGGCATGGCTGAGGTACTAAATGAGCACTTTGTATGTCTTCACTAGAGATGAGGATGCTGCCAATGTAACAGTAAAGGAGGAGGTAGTAGTTATATTGACAGGTTAAAAATAGATAAAGAGGAGGTACTTAAAAGGTTGGCCGTACTCAAAGTAGAAAAGGTTGGATGGGATGCATCCTAGGTAAGAGGGAAGTATGATTGGAAATTGTAGAGGCTCTGGCCACAATCTTTCAATCCTCTTTAGCTATGGGGGTGGTACCATAGGACTGGAAGATTGCAAATGTTACACCCTTGTTCAAACAAGGGGGTAGAGGGACAAATCTGGTAATTACAGGCCAGTCAGTGTAACATCAGTGGTGGGGAAACTTTTAGAGACAATAATCCAGGATCAAAATTAACTAGCACTATGAGCTAAGAAATACAAGTCAGCATGGATTTGGTAAAGGGAAACTTGATTGAGTTCCTTGATGAAGTAATGGAGAGGATTGACGTGGGTAGTGCGGTTGATGTGTATATGGACTTTCAAAAGATATTTAACAAAGTACCACATTATAGACTTGTTAGCTAAATTACATCCCGTGTGGCAGCGTGGATATAAAACTAGCTAAGGGACAGAAAGCAGAGTGTAGTGGTGAACGGTTGTGTTTCAGATTGGAGGGAAGTATAGAGTAGTGTTACCCAGGGGTGGGTATTAGGACCACTGCTCTTTGTGATATATTTAATGTCCTGGATTTGACATACAGGGCAACATTTCAAAGTTTGCAGATGAAATGAAACTCGTAAATATAGCAAACAGTGAGAAGGATAGTAACAAACTTCAGGAGGACATAGACGGACGAATAAATTGGGCAGACACATAGCAGATGAAATTTAAGGCAGAAAAGTGTGAAGTGATATATTTTTGTGGGAAGAATGAAGAGAGGCAATATAAACTAAATGGTACAATTTTAAAGTGATTGCAGGAACAGAGAGACCTGGGGGTGTCTGTACACAAATCTTTGAAGGTGGCTCGGCAAGTTGAGAAGGCTGCTAAAAAATATACATTGGATCCTTGGCATTATTAATAGATGCAGAGAGTACAAAAGCAAAGAAGTTATGCTAAAGTTTTATAAAACACTGGTTAGGCCTCAGCTGGAGTATTGTGTTCAATTCTGCTCACCACACTTTAGTAAAGAATGTCAAGGCATTAGAAACGGCACAGAAGAGATTTACTAAAAAAAAAGTAGAAAGAAACAGAAAGGTGACGTCACAGCCAAGCGGGTAAGTGATTGGCTGGTGATTGGTGAGTAGTTTTTATTTATTCTCCTATAACAAGTGAGTAAACTTTAGCATTGTTGTTGCCAATTTAAGTTAATCTAAGGGTTAAGTCATGACAGGAGAGCTCGGTCACGTGATATGCTCCTCCTGTACCATGTGGGAACTCAGGGACATTTCCGGTGTCCCTGACGACTACGTGTGCGGGAATTGTATCCGCCTCCAGCTCCTGACGGACCGCGTTGCGGAATTGGAGCTGAGGGTGGATTCACTCTGGAGCATCCACGATGCTGAGAACGACGTGAGTAGCACGTGTAGCGAGTTGGTCTTACCGCAGGAGAAGGGTCCACAGCCAGATAGGGAATGGAAGACCAGCAGGAAGAGTAGTGCAAGGAAGGTAGTGCAGGGGTCCCCTGGGGTCATCCCCCTGCAAAACAGATACACTGCTTTGAGTACTGTTGGGGCGGATGACTCATCAGGGGAGGGCATCAGCAGCCAAGTTCATGGCATCGTGGCTGGCTCTGTTGCACAGGAGGGCAGGAAAAAGAGTGGGAGAGTGATAGTGAAAGGGGATTCAATTGTGACGGGAATAATTAGGCGTTTCTGCGGCTGCAACCGAGATGGTATGTTGCCTCCCTGGTGCAAGGGTCAAGGATGTCTCGGAGCGGGTGCAGGACATTCTAAAAAGGGAGGGAGAACAGCCAGTTGTTGTGGTGCACATTGGTACCAATGACATAGGTAAAAAAAAGGGATGAGGTCCTACAAAACGAATTTAAGGAGCTAGGAGCTAAATTAAAAAGTAGGACCTCAAAAGTAGTAATCTCGGGATTGCTACCAGTGCCACGTGCTAGTCAGATTGGGAATCGCAGGATAGCGCAGATGAATACGTGGCTTGAGCAGTGGTGCAGCAGGGAGGGATTCAAATTCCTGGGGCATTGGAACCGGTTCTGGGGGAGGTGGGACCAGTACAAACCGGACGGTCTGCACCTGGGCAGGACCGGAACCAATGTCCTAGGGGGAGTGTTTGCTAGTGCTGTTGGGGAGGAGTTAAACTAATATGGCAGGGGGATGGGAACCAATGCAGGGAGACGGAGGGAAACAAAAAGGAGACAAAAGCAAAAGACAGAAAGGAGATGAGGAAAAGTGGAGGGCAGAGAAACCCAAGGCAAAGAACAAAAAGGGCCACTGTACAGCAAAATTCTAAAAGGACAAAGGGTGTTAAAAAAACAAGCCTGAAGGCTTTGTGTCTTAATGCAAGGAGTATCCGTAATAAGGTGGATGAATTAACTGTGCAAATAGATGTTAACAAATATGATGTGATCGGGATTACGGAGACGTGGCTCCAGGATGATTAGGGCTGGGAACTCAACATCCAGGGGTATTCAACACTCAGGAAGGATAGAATAAAAGGAAAAGGAGGTGGGGTAGCATTGCTGGTTAAAGAGGAGATTAATGCAATAGTTAGGAAGGACATTAGCTTGGATGATGTGGAATCTACATGGTTAGAGCTGCAGAACACCAAAGGGCAAAAAACGTTAGTGGGAGTTGTGTTCAGACCTCCAAAGAGTAGTAGTGATGTTGGCATCAAACAGGAAATTAGGGGTGCATGCAATAAAGGTGCAGCAGTTATAATGGATGACTTTAATATGCACATAGATTCGGCTAGCCAAACTGGAAGCAATACGGTGGAGGAGGATTTCCTGGAGTGCATAAGGGATGGTTTTCTCGACCAATATGTCGAGGAACCAACTAGGGGGGAGGCCATCTTAGACTGGGTGTTGTGTAATGAGAGAGGATTAATTAGCAATCTCGTTGTGCGAGGCCCCTTGGGGAAGAGTGGCCATAATATGGTGGAATTCTGCATTAGAATGGAGAATGAAACAGTTAATTCAGAGACCATGGTCCAGAACTTAAAGAAGGGTAACTTTGAAGGTATGAGGCGTGAATTGGCTCGGATAGATTGGCAAATGATACTTAAGGGGTTGACTGTGGATTGGCAGTGGCAGACATTTAGAGACCGCATGGATGAAATACAACAATTGTACATTCCTGTCTGGCGTAAAAATAAAAAAGGGAAGGTGGCTCAACCATGGCTATCAAGGGAAATCAGGGATAGCATTAAAGCCAAGGAAGTGGCATACAAATTGGCCAGAAATAGCAGCGAACCCGGGGACTGGGAGAAATTTAGAACTCAGCAGAGGAGGACAAATGGTTTGATTAGGGCAGAGAAAATGGAGTACGAGAAGAAGCTTGCAGGGAACATTAAGACATATTGCAAAAGTTTCTATCGATATGTAAAGAGAAAAAGGTTAGTAAAGACAAACATAGGTCCCCTGCAGTCAGAATCAGGGGCAGTCATAACGGGGAACAAAGAAATGGCAGACCAATTGAACAAGTACTTTGATTCGGTATTCACTAAGGAGGACACAAACAACCTTCCGGATATAAAAGGAGTCAGAGGGTCTAGTAAGGAGGAGGAACTGAGGGAAATCCTTATTAGTCGGGAAATTGTGTTGGGGAAATTGATGGGATTGAAGGCCGATAAATCCCCAGGGCCTGATGGATTGCATCCCAGAGTACTTAAGGAGGTGGCCTTGGAAATAGCGGATGCATTGACAGTCATTTTCCAATATTCCATTGACTCGGGATCAGTTCCTATCGAGTGGAGGGTAGCCAATGTAACCCCACTTTTTAAAAAAGGAGGGAGAGAGAAAATAGGGAATTATAGACTGACCTCAGTAGTGGGTAAAATGATGGAATCAATTATTAAGGATGTCATAGCAGCGCATTTGGAAAGAGGTGACATGATAGGTCCAAGTCAGCATGGATTTGTGAAAGGGAAATCATGCTTGACAAATCTTCTGGAATTTTTTGAGGATGTTTCCAGTAGAGTGGACAAGGGAGAGCCAGTTGATGTGGTATATTTGGACTTTCAGAAGGCTTTCGACAAGGTCCCACACAGGAGATTAATGTGCAAAGTTAAAGCATATGGGATTGGGGGTAGTGTGCTGACATGGATTGAGAACTAGTTGTCAGACAGGAAGCAAAGAGTAGGAGTAAATGGATACTTTTCAGAATGGCAGGCAGTGACTAGTAGGGTACCGCAAGGTTCTGTGCTGGGGCCTCAGCTGTTTACACTGTACATTAATGATTTAGACGAGGGGATTAAATGTAGAATCTCCAAATTTGCGGATGATACTAAGTTGGGTGGCAGTGTGAGCTGCGAGGAGGATGCTATGAGGCTGCAGAGTGACTTGGATAGGTTAGGTGAGTGGCCAAATGCATGGCAGATGAAATATAATATGGATAAATGTGAGGTTATCCACTTTGGTGGTAAAAACAGAGAGACAGACTATTATCTGAATGGTGACAGATTAGGAAAAGGAGAGGTGCAACGAGACCTGGGTGTCATGGTACATCAGTCATTGAAGGTTGGCATGCAGGTACAGCAGGCGGTTAAGAAAGCAAATGGCATGTTGGCCTTCATAGCGAGGGGATTTGAGTACAGGGGCAGGGAGGTGTTGCTACAGTTGTACAGGGCCTTGGTGAGGCCACACCTGGAGTATTGTGTACAGTTTTGGTCTCCTAACGTGAGGAAGGACATTCTTGCTATTGAGGGAGTGCAGCGGAGATTCACCAGACTGATTCCCGGGATGGTGGGACTGACCTATCAAGAAAGACTGGATCAACTGGGCTTGTATTCACTGGAGTTCAGAAGAATGAGAGGGGACCTCATAGAAACGTTTAAAATTCTGACGGGTTTAGACAGGTTAGATGCAGGAAGAATGTTCCCAATGTTGGGGAAGTCCAGAACCAGGGGACACAGTCTAAGGATAAGGGGTAAGCCGATGAGGAGAAACTTCTTCACCCAGAGAGTGGTGAACCTGTGGAATTCTCTACCACAGAAAGTAGTTGAGGCCAATTCACTGAATATATTCAAAAGGGAGTTAGATGAAGTCCTTACTACTCGGGGGATCAAGGGGTATGGCGAGAAAGCAGGAAGGGGTTACTGAAGTTGCATGTTCAGCCATGAACTCATTGAATGGCGGTGCAGGCTAGATGGGTCGAATGGCCTACTCCTGCACCTATGTTTCTATGTTTCTATTAGGATGGTGCCAGGGATAAGGGACTTGAGTTATGAGGAGAGACTAGAGAAGCTGGGGTTGTTCGCCTTAGAGCAGAGAAAGTTAAAAGGAGATTTGATAGAGGTGTTCATGAAGGGTTTTGATAAGAAAAAATAAGGAGAAACTGTTTCCAGTGGCAGAAGGGTCAGTAACCAGAGGACAGATTTAAGGTGGTTGGCAAAAGAAAAAAGAGGCGACACGAGGAAACACTTTTTTAATGCAGCGAGTTGTTGCCATCTGGAATGCACTGCCTGAAAAGGTGATGGAAGCAGATTCAATAGTAACTTTCAAAAGAGAATTGGATAAGTACTTGAAAAGAAAAAAAAATAGTGTTATGGGGAAAGAACAGGAGGAGTGGGACTATTTGATTATCTCTTTCAAAGAGCTGGCACAAACACGATGGGCTGAATGGCCTCAATCTGTGCTGTATCATTCTATGATTTGAGTATCTGCGGGGGCAAATAAAAGCTCATTCTATTCTAGTCATTGCTGCTTCATGAGTTGTCAAAATAAACATCTTAGATACGCTCTTCAAGTGGGCCACTTGGAGAAAGAGCCATGTATTTTCACTAAACATTGCTGTTTACATTTATTTGCATATTGACAAAAGAATGATCAAATCCTAGAAGTTTCTTCTTTATACTATTGCGGCATGTTCCTGATGTACATGGAGGATTAATTTAAGGCAAAAGTTCAGATTAGCTATCTTCAGTCTGGTCTTCCTTATTCTTGAAGCATATGTGCAATTTGACCATGTATATCACATTGTTTCTGTCACATTGTGTTCAAATTACATTACACATGTTGATTCAAAAACTCAATGAAAGATTAAATTGATAGCATAGCTACATTCTGTGCCACAAAATGGTAGGGCATGGAAGACTTTCCACAATGAGCTCTTAATCCCATCCATGCTTTTGGCAGAGTCGACAAACAGAGATTAGAAACTTACCTACAGAAAGAAAAGGGAAATCAGGTGGCAAGTCACCCTAGCTATCCTTGTGCACCTCATTGTAGGCATCTATACTGTTAAGAGGCCTGGGCATAGGCCAACTTACTTCCAGAGGTGTAACAAATGACCAGAAGGAAAAAGGAAAAAGCACAAAAATAACTAAAACGGTTATAATCATAACTACAAAGTTCCTTTTCCAGTTTTTGGAAATTTTCAAATATATCAGTTCACTTTATACCACTTTTGATGCCATACCACGTCTATGAAGTCATGTTGGAGTACAATTAGGCTGGATTTATTGTGGTTTAAACTTGGCAGTATGCAGAGTGTATAGGTCAGTTTGACATTGTAATTTTAAACTTCTAATTCTAAATGGATGAACTACGAAGTGTCAAATGACCTCTCTCATTTGTATTTATTTAGTGAACTATAACTGTACATTTTAAGGTGACTGGCAAAGCACAGTTAATTATAAAAAAAAATACTTACTTGTACATGAAAGGAGCCACCGTTGCGGTGTTCGGATGACTATTTTGTGTTGGAGAAGGAAGTTTGATGACATTGCTGTTGATTGACATTTTTACACCACCCGTAAAAGTGCGTTTAGGAGAACTCATGGAGGAGATAGACAATTCCGATAAATCTTCGTTCTCATCTAAAAGTAAATTGGAGAAACTGTAGGACTTCCAGCTAACATCAGATTTCCACTGTCTTTGACTTGAACTGCTTTTAGGTCTCTCTGAATCTGTTGTACCTCCACAACTCGACAGATGTAATAGATTATCATTTGAAATACTGAATCTGGATTTACACTTTCCCCTGGGAGGAAGGGTTGCAACTCCCTTTTGCACATCATACAACATTTTGCTTCTTGTATGGCTCAAGCCTGCAAGTCGAGATGCTTTTGTCAGAGCAATTTTTCCTCTAGAATTCATTCCATTACTATCTTTCCTTTCTTCTTTTTGACCTCTGTCTGGGATTTTTGATGCTGACTTCTGCATACTTTGACTTTTGTTCAAAGTTTGAACGATCCCCTTTCGTGGTATCCGTGGACTGTTGTGTGCAGATTCTCCGGTATCTATTTCAGTAATGCATAATTCAGAGTTGCCAAATTCTAGTGAACTATCCTGCCCCTTGTTGTTCATAAAGATTTCAGTTCTACTCTGCGTAGCATTTTTAGAAGTTTTACTGTGATATTTCAGTTCCTCTGCTGGTCTATTTGCATTAGATAAGCTTTTTTCATTTCCTGAGGCAGGTACCTTCTGCAAATCATTTACTGAGGAAGAAACTGAAGGATTAAGTTGCCTAAGAGTCTGTTTGGAGGACGCCTCGGTGGTTTGCTTTCTATTAGGTGGCAGGTTTCTGGGTTGAGATATGGTTGAAACGTGCTGATGTCTTGCAGTTGAACTTAATTGTATATTCCCATTCATGACTGGCAGTTGAGATATATTGTCAGATATATCTGAAACAAAATTGAAAATCCACTTTAAGCTAAACTGTTTAATTCTTTATGGATTGTTTTGAGCTTAAACAAACGGTTAAAGTTGAAATGGCACATTAAACAAGTCTATTAAGAAAGTACTGAAACAAAAGGAATTTTTCATATAGATGCAATCTTCTTTCTTTGAATTTGCTGGCAATACCTCAACCTTAATAATGGCAGGGAAAACATATTAGATTTCATTTTGTGTACATTTTTAAAACCGTTCAGGTAAAGCAGGAAAATTAAAAAATTTTGAAATAAGTCATAACTTTTACACTCCATATTCATGTCCTTATATGCACAGCTCATTCTTTCTTAAAAACATCTGGCATTATTCACATTGCAGTTGTTTTTTCTGGAAGTCACAGCAGACTCTTGCTGCAGTTGTGCTAAGTGGGAGCGGCTGTAGAAAGTGACATTTCCAAGTTAATAACCTGTAGGCAATACCTCATATTATGCAGTTGTAGCTAACCAAGTAGTCAAAATGTTCAGAATTTTTAAAAAACATGATCTTAGAAAATTACAAATATATGTCTACATCAGAAACTGCAAAACTTGAATGCAACATTTACTTCAATATGATTACAATATACAAAAGCTAATTGTTACAACTTCATTCCGGTAATTTTTCGAATGTCTATAGATAAGTTTGGTCATGGAATCTACCCAAACCATTGAAATGACTAGTGGAAAGATTCTATAAAGCAAGCAAAACCACAATATCTATCCAACCTTACAGGCTCAATTTTCCCCAATTATCCGTGCCATTTTTTTGGTGTGCGCTGTTTTTTTTGAGTAAATTAAAATCTCCAAGTTTCCCCAAAGTTGCTGTGTCAGCGTAACTCAGTTAGGTACATCAAAAGAAGCCCGGGGGAATGGAAGTCGAACTGCAGTTGGCCACTTATATAAGTGATGAGAACATTTAGGCTATACAGCAGTTTCAAAAGAAGCCCGGGGGCAAGGGGGAGGGGTTGGGGCGGTTGGTGGAAGCCGAGTCCGTGTCCGGGCGAGGGAGCGATTCTGCCAGCCGAGGCTCCGACCCTCAAGCCCGGTGAGGAGACGTTCGGTGGTGGGGTGATACTTTGAAAAACATCAAAAATTAAACAATTGCATTAGACTTTGTTTCTTCATTGAATGCCGAGCTTCCCATTCTATGCAATCCTATCGAGCATGTGCAGACCAGGGTATGGTCCATACTAGGGCGTCCACCTTGGGGACAGAGAGAGGAAAGAAGGTGTGAGTGTTTTGTCCTGCTGTTTTGAGCTTCTTGCAAAGCTACAATTAAATTATGGGGCAATATTGACAATGCCATACCTCGTGCAAGCCTTCTGCATGATTGTGCTGTGGAGGAGAAGATTGATTAGGCATCATCACCTGAGGAACCTCAGAGCACGTAGGATGATGGGCAGGAGGCCTTACCCACATTGGGTATATCGAGACAGGCATTCATATCTGCACCTGAGTGACCCAGACTATGTGAGAAGGCTGTAACCTTACAAATGCAAAGAAGTTGTAACCGAAATCTGTGAGTCACTAAAAGCAGACCTGCACCCTAGAAGCGTCAGGAGGACTGCTTTGTGAGTTGAAGTAAAGGTTACAGCTGAACTTTCATTTTATGCATCTTGATCATTCCAGACCACAATTGAGGATGTGTGCACCATTTCTAAACAAGCACCATATATCTGCATTCGGCAGGTGACTGCTGCACTATATGCCCGGAAGAATGACTACATAAAGTTCCTCATGGCCACCAGGCAATGCGTGACAGGGCTGTGGGCTTCTCCAGGATTGCTGGCTTCCCAAAGGTACAGAGTTGCATTGATTGTACCCACATCGCCTTGTGAGCACCTTGAGGATTGCAAGATGTACAGGAAGAGAAAAGGCTTCCATTCTGTGAATGTGCAGCTCATGTGTGGCGACATGCATCATATCATGTCAGTTGATGCGAGATACCATGGGAGCACCCATGATGCATTCATCCTAAGCGAGAGTGCTATATCTGCCATGTTTCAGCAGCAGCCAGAAGGGCAGAGCTGGCTGCTGGGGGACAAAGAGTACAGCCTCGCCACTTGGCTCATGACGCCCCTATGCAGAACCCGGACAGAAGCTGACTGGAAATTCAACATGTCACACATTGCAATGCACAGCATAATAGAGAGGACCATTGGCATCTTGAAGCAGTGTTTCCAATGCCTGGACCATTCCGGAGGCTACTTGCAATACTCCCCTGAGATTGTCGGTCAATTCACTGTTCTCTGCTGCATACTGCAATAACATAGCCATCATGAGGTAGCAGCAGCTGGTAGTAGAAGACCCACCTGAGGTGAGAGTGGCTGATGATGAGGAGGAAGATGCAGATGACGAGGAGGAGGAGGAGGAGGGGGAGGAGGAGGAGGGGGAGGAGGAGGAGGAGGATGAGGAAGCCATGCAACTACCTGAACCCGGAGCACGACAGCGGAGGAGGGCAGACCGTCGTGACCCTTTAACGATTGCTTGAGCTTGCGCCAGCAACTCATCCGTGAACGCTTTGCTGCTTGAAGGTTCAGCAGCAACTATTCCAAATGGACCATGTTTACTGTTTGGACAATGTTTACTGTAATGTTGTGTTGTGCTAATGGAACAAATAATAGAAATTATTCTTCTTTAGTTCAAAAAGTTGTGTTAATAATGGAACAAATAATGTAAATGATTGTTATAATTTAAAATATATTTTATTTAAAAGTTTAACACTTGTTTGTACTTAACATTAATAAAAATACTCTTGTATCAAACTTTAAAGTTTTCAGTTAACATCAATTACAAACTTTAAAACTTGTAAATTTACATAATTTACAAAAAACTTTTATTTGAGAACAGTTACAACAGTAACAGCAATAATAAGAACAACAGCAGCAAAGAAAGGTTGCACCCATCTTTCCTCCACCTTATTCTAAGACCGCCTGCTGCGCTTGGTCTTGGTGACTCCATCCCTGCCCCGCAGGCGGTGGCACAGCATTTCTCGGGTTGATACCAAGCTTATTATTTCGAGCATCGGGTAATGCGCACTTCTTGATGGCGGGGGGGGGGGGTGTGTGTGCAGGTGGAAATGTGGAAGGCCCGGCTTTGGATTCTTCAGAGACTGGTCTGGGCAATGGAGTGGGAGTAGCAGTTGGTTCCATCAATGCCTGCGGGGTCTGGGCATGTTCCCTTATTGCAGCAGCTACCTCCGACATTCCCTCCCTCATGTTCGCTGACAGTGTATCAGCTACATGTGACATTCCATCCCTAATGTGCCCGGACAGTGTTCCCATTTCCTGCGAGATTCTTGTTACTTCTTCCGGCAGTCCCGTCACCCACCCCACTGAAGATGTTCAGGAGTGATCGCGTAAGGTCAATGCTCTCCCCACTCATTGCCATCATCTGAACCACATCCGTTACATCCTGCACCTTAGGAGAGCACTGTTGAGCTCTCCTTCCTTTCATCACTCTGGGTGTGGCTCGCTGCATCCCACTGGGACCCGTAGCCTCGGACGGTCTGAAACCATGAAAAGTCCCAACACTTGTACCACTCAGGAAAGGGGCTGGCACCTCAATGGGTAGCACCAGCACCTCCTCCAGAGTGAGTACAACAATGGGGGGGGGGTTCATCCTCCCCCTCCCCCTGCCTGCCCCTTCCCCTCCTCCTCACCCCCATGCTCTTGGTCTGGAAGGTGGGATTGGAGGATGTTCTCCTCTTCAGGCTCGTCTGCGTCTGAATCTTCTTCTGCATCGGCTTCAGTCTCATCAGGGTTGGCCTCAAGTTCTGCAAAATATAACAGAACAGACAAATGGTTAGCAGCAGAGGGGGCAGAGTGGCATGAGTAGGCTCACACAGCGCAGGCAGCAGGCTTATTTGAAGGACCACGATGAATGATAGCACATTGCATCAACCAAAGCTTGGCTGACGGAGACATCCCCATGAACCGAAGCATGGCTAGCAAGCGTAGTACTTAACTTTTAGCAAAGCCAGAATGTGGAATTTGCAGGACTTACCCCCTCCCTCGAGTGTGGGCTCAGCTTGTGCAGTGGTGGTTGCTTTTCTCTCGGCAGGACCGATCAAAGCAGCAATCCTCTCTTCCAAGGGTGTCAGTGGGTGCAGATTTGCTGGGACTCCTCCTGTTCGAGTTCTCTCTTTTTTTGTTGCCACCTTCCTCTGCAAAGATGAAAATGTAACTTTTTTAGAGAGGGTGTCTTTCTGCTGGGACATACAGATGGTCACATTTACAATTGCAATTCCAGTGAAAAAATGAAAATATTACTTACACTAACTACTTGACCAAGATTCTGCCATTTCATTTTGCACTGGCCTCCAAACCTCGGGGTGGTCACCATTGCACAGTAATCTTCGGCAAGTTGGTTCCAGCTTTTCTTCATTTCTTTTGACCTCTGCTGGTGTCCAGCTCGTGCCATCTGGCCTTAATTAGTGTAACCAGTGCCTCCACTTCCTCTTGTGAGAAATTCTTGGTATTGAGTCGCATTACATATTGCAGCTCCGATTTTTTTCCACTGAGAATTAAAGTTCTCACACACAACTGGTGGCTGAATGCAGACCAGGAGGTGTACTGGGCATGCGCACCTATAGCAGTCATGTTTAAAAATGTTTTCGCACATGCGCAGAAGGGGGGCGGGGGCATCCTTTTTTCGGCACAGACATTAGGCTCCACCCCCGAAGCTACAGGACAGGCTGCGCAGCACCAATTTCAAAAATTAGAACGGGGAAACTTGCTAATTTTTTTTGGAGTAGTCGGGGCCAAAAAAACACGGGCGTAACTCTTGAAATGCGCCAAAAAACGGCATTGGGGAAAATTGAGCCCATAGTCTTACACTATTCATTGTTGACTCATTGCTTTTCTTGGCATGACATGATCCAGTAATTCAGAAAACATCATGTCCCACCCAATATTCAACCAGCTCCAATGCTTATTTACCCATATAATTTTCAATGCCACTCCCAATGAGAAATCTGTGAAGATCATTTTTTTAAGTTTTAACCATTTGCTTGCTGGCAGGCTCAAGGAAATTCCTGTCTCCCTGGGTCAATTGGTTTCATTTCCTTATAGTTCATGCGCTATACTGCTGAAATAAACACTATTACAGCAATATAGCTTCAATGCTGTGTTAATCCCAAGCTAATAACACCTAAAACATTACATGTCAAAAGAAAAAAAAGTGATTATTTTTCCTATGCTTGCCCTGTTCACCCTTTTTTCCTATTATTTTCTGTTCTTTCCCAACCTAGTCAGCATTTTACTTATTACTTTCAGTTTTACTATTTTCCAATTATTCTATCTTTTCGTGCTATTTTAATTTTAAAATCTTTTACTTTTCTTCTTTTGTTTGCACTGTCCATTTCAGAGCTGGGAGTAAACTTTATGGATTTCTTTTTAGTTGTCTGAAAAATAACTTTAACTATTAGCTTTCTCAGAAATTAAATGCCTCAATTTTACTGGTTAAATCATGTAGGGAAAGTCAGAAATTTGATGATAGCAATGAGTTGAACATTCTTTGCAAAGAGCACAGCAATTACCACAGTCCCAATCATCAAAACATAATGGCTGTGGTGAGATGTGAGGTTGTATATTCCTTTGCAGCTTCTGAATGTGCTGCATGATTTAGATGTGGAAGATAACTTTGAGGGGCCAACAAACACGGATGCAGTAATGTCTGATGTGTTTCTTGAGCACTTGTCGCTACTCTGGGAATCATGTATAGACCCTTCCACACATACCTGTACATATCATGGAGGCATGTCTTCATTGCCTACACTTCACAAGACAGGCTGTCACACAGCTGTACCTTTTGCTGCAGTATGACCTGCAGATTAAATATGGAACATGGCTGGTTCTTTCCCATAGAAGTGATTACCACAGCATGGAGCCATCATGCTATCAGATTCTTCCAAGCCACCCCAGGGACATCTACCACATCAGGCAGTCTTGCAATACACACATTTATCAAGCATGTAACAAAAGCAATGTGTACAAGGATCAACACCTTCATCACTTTCTCTCTGAAGAAAAGTATCAGCTGGATGGGTTGCAGAACATTCACCATGTGGCAGGTTTCCAAATGCAGGGCATTGCAGCTGGCATCCATGTGGGCTATAGGGCTCCTGGTATAAATCACATGAATAACTGAACAAAAATTTGCACTCATTATTGTTAATATGTGGCATTATTATGCATGCCAAATGCCCTTATCCAGGAAGAAGCCATGATGCATTCATTATGTGACAGTTCATGGTGCCTGCATTTTTGGAAGGAGCTGCCTGCACACGCATTGCTGGTGACCCCATGAAGAAATCTTTCAACAGTAGAGGACAGCTTCAGGCTAGAAGTCTGAACATCTGTTTGCTATTCCATATCCTCATTTTCATTAGCAAGAAAATTGTGCAATCCTGCTTTGGCACAGTGAAAGGATATGAGCAAAAGGGCAATGGTTGTGTGCAGTGATTGAAATGGTATCTCTCAGAGGGAGCGGGAGTCCTCACTTTAGCTTTGTGACATGTTTGATCAATGTGCAACATACTTAGTTTTACCTTCCGCCTAAAACCTTCATTTGCCGTCAAGGTACAAGGGACCTGGATGATTGCATTTACTCAGTCAGCGACCATCCTTCATTCAGCTAGCATCTACTGGAAGGTACCCATCAGCCCCAAATAGGGCCATCCTTCTTTGGTGCACCTCCAACTCTTCAGCACCAAAGGAAGAAAAGCTGTCCACATCTCCACTGTAACATTGTAAATAATGAGTCTACTCTGCCATGATCACAATTTCCCCTTTAATGGTAGGCTGCAGTCTGTTGGCATTTGCTGCATCTCTGCATTTTAAACTTCCCAGCCTAGTGTGTTTACAGGCCTTTCTCTCCAGGCACATTTCTCACATGCCAGTAGCCTATTCAAATTAGAGGGTGGGATTCCCATTGCAAAATTTGGTATGGCATGGCTTGCCACATAAGCTGCTGACACAAGTGAACCTGTGCCATGGAACAGCACAATCCCATTTTGCTATTCTCTCAAAATTAGGGTGCTACTCTTTCTGGGCACACATCAATACTTCCTACTAAGGCTAATTGTTATTTCCATTAAAGCCTGAATTTTGAAACACAAGTATTTTAGATCATTTGTAATCTAGCAGTATTGGTGTTCCTGGAAGTTAGCCCCACAACATTCCATTTGACAAGATTTTACACTGTGTTTTTTGCCACTGGGAGAAGTAGAGATTGCAAAGTTCCCACAGGATGAGGTAATCAGAGGAAGAACCACTAGATGTGCTCTAACGTGAAAGTAATGAAAGAAATTGCATTTATATAGCACCTTTCATGACTTCAGTACATCCCAAAGAGCTTTATGCCAATGAAGTATTTTTGAAGTGTAGGCACTGCTGTAATGTAGAAAACACGATAGCTAATGTGCACACAGCATTGAGATAATGACCAGATAATCTGCTTTTTAGTGATGTTGGTTCAGGGATTAATATTTGCCAGGACACTGGATGAACTCCTCTGCTCTTCTTTGAATAGTGTCATGGAATCTTTTACATGCAAAGGAAAACGGGACCTTGGTTTAACATGTCATCAGAAGGACGGCAACTCTGATAATGCAGCACTCCCTTTAGTACTGCACTGAAGTGTTAGACTTGAGCACATAATCTAGGCTATGGAGTAAGACTTAAACCCTTAGCCTTCTGATTCAGATGTCAAAGTGCTACCAGGAACCAAAGGTGAAACCCCATAACAAGGCTGACAAATCATCCCACACTATTTTATTCATTAAGTCCATTCCATGTGTTGATCACACTTTTTTATGAAGAAATACTCACTGGCCTCAGCCTTAAATTTGCCTTTCACTAGTTCTCACTTATACCCTATTGTCCTGTTGTTATGGTATTATTTGAAATGTTCTAGGTTTATAGTTGAAACACCCAAGTTTCTTCAGTCTTTCATTGTAACCCAATCCTCTGATACTAGGGATCAATTTTGTGGTTCATCCTTGTGCTGTTGCCAAGGCTTGAACATATCCCCTGTGGCTCAGTGACCAGAACTGGACATAGTTCTCAAGGCGTGGTCTGACCAGGGAACTGTAAGTTTAAACATGATTTCATCAGACTTCCACGCTGCTGATTTAATTAGATGGTTCAGCCTTGTTGATTGCTGCTCTGCAGTGATTGGACACATTACACCTGAATAGACTAATGTCCCTCGATTACTTGCAACCTCGTCTTATTAATTTCAACATCACTCCTGGGAATATATATGCCGCTCATTCCCACGTGCAATACTTCACACTTTCCAATATTAAATTTTATCTAACTTATTCTATCTCAAGCTGCACTGATTGTTCGTACCCTTAATGCCTTGTTGAACCCCAAGTTAGGAACACAGGAGCTCGGAGTAGGCCATTTAATTAGATGGTTCAGCCTATTGCTATTGAGGGAGTGCAGCGAAGGTTCACCAGACTGATTTCAGGGATGGCTGGACTGTCATATGAGGAGAGACTGGATCAACTGGGCCTTTATTCACTGGAGTTTAGAAGGATGAGAGGGGATCTCATAGAAACGTATAAGATTCTGATGGGACTGGACAGGTTAGATGCGGGAAGAATGTTCCCGATGTTGGGGAAGTCCAGAACCAGGGGACATAGTCTTAGGATAAGAGGTAGGCCATTTAGGACTGAGATGAGGAGAAACTTCTTCACTCAGAGAGTTGTTAACCTGTGGAATTCCCTGCCGCAGAGTATTGTTGATGCCAGTTCATTGGCTATATTCAAGAGGGAGTTAGATATGGCCCTTACGGCTAAGGGGATCAAGGGGTATAGAGAGAAAGCAGGAAAAGGGTACTGAGGGAATGATCAGCCATGATCTTATTGAATGGGTGCAGGCTCGAAGGGCCGAATGGCCTACTCCTGCACCAATTTTCTATGTTTCTATGTTTCTATTTAGCCGCTCGAGGTTGTTATGCCACTCAATTAGATCATGGCTGATGTGTATGTTAAATGCATTTACCTGCTGTGGTTCCTTATCTTTTAATACTCTTGCCGAACAAAAATCTTATCAATTTCAATTTTGAAATTTTCAATTCACCAAGGTGCAACAGCTTTTTGGGGAGAAAGTTCTAGATTTCCACTAACCTTTGTGTGAAGAAGTGCTTCCTGACGTTACCCTGAACAGTCTAGCTCTAATTGTAAGTTTCTGGATTTTCCCCTTGTTCTGAACTTCTATAGCTCCCTAGCCTTCTCCTCACATTCCGTTTCCATGTTAGCTGAGTATTGTTGAGTTTCTGAATACAATTACTAATGCAAATTGGAGAAATTAGGGGTCCCAATACCAAATACTGGGATATTATACTTACCTCTATCCCTTACCCTCAAACAAGTTGTTTCCAATCCTTCAGACAATTTCTTATCCATGGATAGCTTGAATCCCACTGCTATAAGGTCAAATAGTGGTCTTTCATGCTGAACTTTGTCAAAGACTGTTTGGAAGTCTAGTTAAACCATACCATAATGCTGTTCAAATACCACTTCCTCAAAATGTTAAGGAGGTTGGCCAGGCATGCTTTTCTCCTTCCAAAGCCATGTTGGCTGCTATTTAGTCGGTTACTATCCTCAAGCTTACTTTGGAGACACAAACTTTCATAATCATCCACTAATATTTATCATGTACAAATGCAATTATCAGTGGCAGCTAATAAAAAGCTCGGAGAATATTTTTCATAAAAGTGACGTGTGTATACATATATTTATTAATAGATGGACAGGGATTAAACAAAGAATATATGTACTGAGCCTCACATCACACATCCACATGCTGACCCTAAACCAACTCAGAACCCTATACATAACTGTTTGTCATTGAGAATCTTCAGGCAAACCGCGCAGTGCAATTTTCTTCCCAAACCACACATACACACACGCGTGTAAGGGAATACTACATATACAAGTTTAAAACATTTATGAAAGAAAACTGATATTTATACATTATTTTCATGAGGTATCTGCTGGTGTGAAAAATGTCATACTAATTTTTAATTGGGTAGCCTCAATATTAGGACCATTTCTTTAAAACAATGATTTTATTTGTAAATCTCTCTGTACATGTTCATTTTGGTCAATATAAACATCTTTGAATGTGGGGGAGGCATTGATGCGAAATAATGTGGAAACAAGTAGTGAAAATTGCAATCAAATTATTAACACAATTATGTATGGAAGAATTGGCAGACGAAAGTCTAAATAATCTGCAAGTGGTAATAGAGAGCCATTTCTTTACACCAGTAAAGTCACCATCCCTCATAATTCAATGAGGGTATAATGCTGTAAAAAGGACATTGAACTGGAAAGATACCATTCTAGTGTATCCCTTAAGGGATAAATGCATTAAACAGGGAAAAGCACTTCAATTTAAAAAAAATCAATACAAATCAATTCAAGTAAATTTCAAGACTTAACTAATGTTGAAAAAGGATAAGAAGTGAAAGGTATCTGTATTCATATATTTCTGAATGAATGGTGCCATTTCTTAATGTTAGCAATGTCTCGAGCATTATGTCAACACACACACTCATTTCTGTTCTGTAAGCACTTTTTAAAAAATGAGGGAAAGAAATAACTGCAACAAAGTTATCCACCAAAATAATTCAATAGCTCGTATGTGCACTTTGCAATTTAACCATAAGTATTTTAAATCCTTCACTAAAAATACTTTACATCAATTAAAAATTCACTATTAAAATATTCAACACAATTTAACACCGTTGTAAGATTTTTTTCTGATCACTGGGGGCAGGATTTTGCTCACCTTAGCGGGTCCAGAGCGGGCGCGTCGATGGCGGGGCCCAACCCCGCTGCTGGCTCTATTCCTCTGTGTGAAATGAATTTCCCTCGATTGGACTTGTTAAGCCCACCCAGCACATTTGCTGGTCCAATTAGAGGAAGCAGGTCTAATGACGTCATTTGATGAAGCATCATCAGTTGGTTTCCTTAAAGGGATCAATGCCAACTTTATTTTGACAGTTGTGCTGTCAGTGTTCTGCAGCATTGAGGTGCTGCAAACACTGACAATGACTGCACAGAGGTGCACAGCTGCTTATGGAGGGAGTCAGAGCACATTCACCTTCATCCTGCTATGCCACTCATCACATCCCCATCACACTGTCTTCCCTACCCTACCCCTGCACATCCTTACACCAACATAACTTGCACTCCACACATCCCTCTCTCTATCTACATTATCACATCCCCATCTCACTAGCCATCCCTCACACTCACCCTCATTCTCATTCTCGTGCAATCATACCAACTAACAACACACAAGGGTAGGGACTTGGGACTTTTATGCAATGTCCATGTAGAGTTTCTGTTAATGTGGTGTCAAACATTGAAATCTTTATTTTCAACACTTTGTATTCTTGGACAGATTTATGTGCACCTTTGAAAGTGGCTTAGTGAGTTGCAGTGAATGGTGAGACATAACGGTACCCCCCGCTATGGTGAGGAGTGTGAAAGGAATGGCTTGGACATTATTGGGATGGTTTATGGTGCTGGTGTGGGCTGGCACATCATGTGGCAACCAGGTTGTACAGTGTAAAGTTAACTATTTCTGGCCATGATGAGGCCATCCCTGGCCTCTGGGCAGCAACGTGCTCGGGTGCTGATGCCCTGTGTCCTGTGCAGAGTCAGGTGCTTGTGGAGAAGGTTGGTGCTGTTGTTGGTGATGCCAGTGTGCCTACAGTGTGATGTTGGTGTTAGGGTTGATCGTGGTTGGAATCTGAGGACCATGGGGAGACAGTATAAAGGCACCCATGTTAATGAAGTAGATGGCAGATGAAGTAGAGATGACAGAAGCATTCTGTCAATGGTGAGCGAATTCTTCCAACGAGGTGATACTGGATGGAGTTGGAAGAGAAAAGCCCACAGAATCTGTGTGGAAACGGACTGAGATACAGCTTGTGGCTGAGGAAAGTGATCATCTGTCAGGTGGGAGCTTTTACTGTACATTTGAAGCTAGCAAGTAATCAGCTGGAGCAATAGCCACTGAACCCCTGCCTCAAATTGACAGCCGTGGTCCCCAGCAGCGAGGTTCCCACGGCCATTATGTTAAAGTTAAAATAGCCTGTTAATGATCTGTCAACTAGATGTTAATGAGAATAATTGGGTCCCCTGCCGCAGCGCTGACAGACCCGACATTGGGAAAGGCAGATTGACAGCAGGATCCTGACCCGCTGTCAAAAAAGACACTTGCCACCCGACCTGCCACCGAACTCGCCTGTTGACCCCCCGGGAAATTCCGGCCAGTGTGTTAATAGCATCATAGCTATATCTAACATAGAAATAGTTACGATTTTGCTGGAAATACCAAGCAGAGTAAGGGGGGAGGGGTAAATTTGATAGTTCCTGCGCTTGAATAATGGCACAAAAGGGGAGTGTGCTCCAATGTTCTCAGACACGACACTGGAGGCCTTGGTAGGAGGAGGTGTAAAAGAGGAGCGGAGTCCTCTATCCATAGGGAACCAGGAGGCCCTCCAGACAAACGCTCAGAAAGCTATGGAATGCTCAGATAGCCTTGGCAGTCAATGACAGGAGTCAAGCCTGAAGATCTGGAAGCAGTGCCGCAAAAAGTTCAATGACCTCACACGAGTAGTCACAGTCAGTGAATTCATCTTCAAATGCAATATCCCACCAATTGTACCACTAGACACTGCTCAATGCACCACACCCCATCACACCTGGCAACAACCTCCATCAATCTAGACTCATACCCAACATTCATAGTTGCAGCTCACCCTCACACACTTAGCACTGCTACAAGCCTCACACCCAGATCTCACAGCTTACTCACACTGGCAGCTATTCAACAATGACAGGCACATAATCCAAACAGATTGCATGACACTCACTGACACACTTGCCTCTCTCTTGCAGGACAAGGTGTCACACAACCAGAGGCAGCAGGAGCTAAACGACGGTGGACAGGCAAGGCTCCTTACCCCCATGGAGGAGACGGTGCTCGCTGGAGCGGTCACTGCGGCCAGCGGCGAGGCTGAAATGATAGAAGATATTGGGAGCCTCATATCTAATCCTCATTCTCACAGTCCACAATCTCTTCTGATTTTCAAGGAACAGATGCACGTCTTACTTTCAATCCCTCCTGGCACATAACACTACCCTTGTGCCTTTCTCCTTTCAGATACCCAAGAACTGCAATCTGGCCAGGCAGTGGTGGAAGAGCAAGAAGACAGTGATGATTATGAAACATGTTCACTCAATTTCACACTCATCGTAACCAGCTTAGATACTGTTACTGCACATAATTTAGACGATAGCTTAGAGGTAGGATTTGCATGTACTCAGACACCGGGCATGAGTAGCCTGCAGCCATGATCAGGTGCTAGCTCACCGGTGGGCAAGGCCACACGTGAGTTAAGCTGTAGAGGACTCAAATAAGCACTTCATTGGGGTACGTAACAGATGATGGATATGCACAATGAAATGCTAGGTGCATTGGGAAGCCTGCCAGAAAGCCTGCGTGCAATGTCAAGGAGCATGTAGAAGTCTGGCACTAACTTTGCACAGGGCTTTGCACAGAGCTTGGAGCCCATCCTTTCCAGCATTCATGTGGTGGCCAACTCCATAGCACACTTGTAAACCCAGCCATGATGCAATATCTGATGGTCGATGTCTCAGCTTCCATTGCAGCTCAAGCAGCAGTCACCCAACATCTGGGTGTTGCAGTGGGAGCTCAGACTGCTCTCATGCAAGCTCAGCTTCCTGCCACGCAAGCTCAAACTGCTGCCAACATGGCTTTCAATACCAATGTTGAAAGGGGCTTCTTGATGTGTCACAACAGTCCAGCAATCTGTCCTCCAACAGATTACTAGGATTGCTGAGGCACCGCCCCAGGGATGTGGCATTGGCTCCGTGGAGCATGAACCTGCTGTCCTCTCTCAAGATGACAGCATTCCTACTCCCACCACTGCCACTCCACCAGTGCCCTTGCTGATGAGAGTCAGTCCGCCAGCCCAGACTGCTGCCGCTCATGCCGAGATGGTGTACGTGGATGACCTGCTTTTGTTCTTCTTCTAGGCCCAAAGCTGCTCGAGGTCGTCCTCCATTTTGCTCAACTCAAAGTCAGCAGCCTTCCAGCAACCATGCTGCAGCCACTTGGATAGCACTGAAACAGGCAAAGGCACAGGCAAGACAGTCACTAGGGGAATGCACAAGGGTGATTAGTATACGCCGATATACAATATGGCATGCTTTGATTTATAAATTTGGTTTGAAATGTTTATTTTGTGTTGGCTTTTATTTTTGCATTGTGGCCAAGCGCACGCTGTGATGGTCAGTGACAGAGGCAAGGTAAGGTGTGGGACTGTTGACGAATGGGGACTTGGGTTTGCATTTACTGGTATCACAGTTGGATGAGTTGTTCATGGACAGCCTGAGTAGAAAGGGGTTATCTAAGTTGCCTCCTGCCTCTCTCTTCTTCCTCCTCCTCAGCTGATCACCGTATAGTTGGTGGCAAGGACTATGTCCTGAAGGCAAGGTTGTAGCATCCACATGAATCTTGACACCTGCTCTGCCTAGTATTGCAGGACTCCTTCTAGAGCGGTCCAAGCAGCAATAGCATTATTTCAGCATGCCAATGTTCTGGTCTATCACATTTCGTGTGGTAGCATGACTTTCATTGTATGCATGCTGCCCACATGCGCGTGGGTTACGCACCAGTGTCATGAGCCTTGTCATTAGTGGATAGCCCTAGTTGCCATCCTCGGTTTTATCGTGGTGGCTTGAATGCCGATTTCCCAGCGGACTGCTGCATAATGAAGGCATCATGACTGCTGCCAGGATATTTGGCATTGACCTGCATGATTTGCACACCAGCTGGATGTTGAGGGAGTGGTATCCCTTTCGGTTGCGGTACATCTCAGAGCTGACATGTGGCACTCGCAAAACAGGCGTGCAGTCAATGGCACCCTAGAATCATGGAAAAAATTACGACACAGAAGGAGACCATTTGGCCCTTCTTGTCCATGCCGGTCGAAAAAGAGCTACCCAGCCTAATCCCACCTTCCAGCACTAGGTTCGTAGTCCTGTAGGTTATGGCTCTTTAAGTGCACATCCAGGTACTTTTAAATGTGATGAGGGTTTCTGCCTCTACCACCCTTTCAGGCAGTGAGTTCTAGACTCCCACCACCCTCTGGGTGAAGAAATGTTTCCTCATCTCCCCTCTAATCCTTCTACCAACTACTTTAAATCTATGCCCTCTGATTATTGACCCCTCTGCTAAGGGAAATAGATTCTTCCTATACACTCTATCTTGGCCCCTCATAATTTTATACACCTCAATTAAATCTCTCCTCAGCCTCCTCTGTTCCAAGAAAAACAACCCCAGCCTATCCAATCTTTCCTCATAGCTAAAATTTTCCAGTCCTGGCAACACCCTTGTAAATCTCTTCTGCAGCCTTTCTAGTGCAATCACATCCTTCCTGTAATGTGATGACCAGAACCGCACGCAGTACTCAAGCTGTGGCCTAACTTGTGTTTATACAGTTCTAGCATAACTTGCCTGCTCTTGTATTCTATGCCTCGGCTAATAAGGGAAAGCATTCTGTATGCCTTTTTAACAACCTTATCGACCAGTCCTGCTACCTTTAAGGATCTGTGGACATATACTCCAAAGTCCCTCTGTTCCTCCACACCGCTCAATATCCTCCCATTTATTGTGTATTCCCTTGCACCATGGGAAAGCCTGCAATCCAATGAAGCCGCAGGCTTGCTCCGCCTGCTGCTCTCGATGCAAGAGAGAATGAATGTAGTCAGCTCTCTCTGAATACAGAACCTCAGTGACCTCCCTTAAGCAACAGCAAACTGCGAGATGTAGCAAATATCTATAGCTCCAGCCTGGAAGGAGCCCAACACATAAAATTTCATGGTCACAGTCACCTTCACAGCCACTGGCAATGCAGTTCTCGCCCTGCTCAGGTTGCAGTGTGGCTGCAGCAACTGGCATATTTCAGTGAGAACGTCCTTATCGAATCGCACACATTTCGCACATTGTTTCTCGTTGAGGTTCAGGTAGGAGAATTGCTCCCTGAACACCCTGAACGCAAATGGTCTCCTGCTGTGAGCCCTTCTCCCCCCCCACCCGCACCCCCCGGCCCTGTTGACCTCCCTTCCAGCAGTTTGTTCTGCTCTGCGTTCCCTCTGTTCATTCTCCAAGTCATGCTGTATTCCAAGGGAAATCCTACAAGTACACCCATGTCTGGGAGCAACTGGCTTGTGCAGAAGTCAGGATAAAGACCTTCAGCACATGCCATCTCATTCTCTGTAGACTTTAGCAACTTTAAAGAACTGTAGACAGCACCAAACACTTGTACAATCGCAGCAATGGCCAATAGAATCAATCAATACTTAACCTGAAGATTGATGTTGATCCTTTTAAATAGTGCTGGTGGGGATTCATTCCAGCTGCTAAACACGTGTTGAGAGGGTGTTAGCTGGAGTGTTATGCTCCAAAATGGCAAAGCTGATGTCAAATCAGTCTTGCACTGATTGATGTCATGATCTGCCTAATCTGCATACTTCCAGTGGACGCTCACTACGCACAGGCTAGCACCTTCACCAATATGGCGACTCGCACGATTTTGATGCAAAAACTGCGCTCATAGCGCCGAAAAACGGGCAATAAGGGGCTGAATTTTGCAGCTGAAATCTCTTCCAATATGTTTATGATGCCACAAACATACACTAATTATAAGAAACTTTCCCCAGTATTGTTTTGAAAAAGAAACCTTTCATAGCCTCTTTCCCCAACTTTTGAGAAATTAAATCTGATCAGTCTCCTGTTCATAACCTAGAAGCAAAGTTACACTCAAATAAGAAAAGAAAAAAACGATAACCAAGAATCTGAATAAGTGTTGATGACAATTGTCCCTCTACTCAATTAATTATTTACTGATACAACATCTAAATTTGTGGATGCAACAGTACACACTACAGCTAGATAGAGAATCCATTAACAGAATGCATCGTACATTTCTGTTTCAAATCACTTACTAGGCAACATTCTGGATGGATTTTGCTCTTGTTGAACTTCTCAAGTTAATGAGGCTACTTCTATATTGAATAGCATGTTTGGCAGGTTTGTTTTTGGGTGTGTGTATGTGCACACGTACCAGTGTGGATGCATTTACATGAGCATTAGTATTAATTTATTACTTATATACCATCAATTGGATACAGAGCAGCAAGCAAATGAGCAAACATTGAGGAGAAAGGCTACATATAAAAGGGCAAGGTATGGAATGGATCGATCTATAAAATAATTTTTTGAGCATGTGTGGAAGTAGAATTACAACTTGCTTTGAGTGGTCCTTGATAACGATGTGATCAGCAGGGAGAAATTTGATCCAAGATTTTAGGGGAAAAAGTTCGGGTCGTTTGCGTCTCCCTTTAAACGGGGCACAAACGACTTTTCGTGAACCGTTTTCGACACGGAGCGAAAATTCGATAGCGCTCCGTGTAGCTGCCACGAGCAAGGCCCACAACTGCTTGATGGGATGCATATTGGGCTTTAGACCGCTTGTGACGCAAAAATTAAAGGGGAGGTGCAGTGGTGAAAAATGTTTCAATGGCCGACTTACCTGTCGCGGCCTTCTTCAATGCAGATAGAATCATAGAAATTTACAGGAAGGAAGGTGGCCATTTCGGCCCATCATGTCCGCACTGGCTGACCAAGAGCTATCCAGCCTAGTTCCACTTTCCAACTCTTGGTCCATAGCCCTGTAGGTTACAGCACTTTTAAGTGCACATCCAAGTATCTTTTAAACCGAGTGTAATGTAGCCAAGTTTGCTGATACAAAGATGGGTGGGAGAGCAAGTTGGAAGGAGGACACAAAAAATCTGCAAAGGGATATAGACAGGCTAAGTGAGTGGGCAAACATTAGGCAGATAGAGTATAATGTGGGAAAATGTGAGGTTATCCACTTTGGCAGAAAAAATAGGAAAGCAAATTATAATTTAAATGGAGAAAAATTGCAAAGTGCTGCAGTTCAGAGGGACCTAGGGATCCTTGTGCATGAAACACAAAAAGTGATTATGCAGATACAGCATTTAATCAGGAAGGCAAATGGAATGTTGGCCTTTATTGCAAGGGGGATAGAGTATAAAAGCAAAGAAGTCCTGCTACAACTGTACAGGGTATTGGTGAGGCCACACCTGGAGTACTGCATGCAGTTTTGGTCTCCATATTTAAGGAAGGATATATTTGCATTGGAGGATGTTCAGAGAAGGTTCACTAGATTGATTCTGGAGATGAGGGGGTTGACTTATGAAGATAGGTTGAGTAGTTTGGGCCTATACTCATTGGAGGTCAGAAGTATGAGAAGTGATCTTATCGAAACATATAAGATAATGAGGGGGCTCGACAAGGTGGATGCAGAGAGGATATTTCCACTCATAGGGGAACTAAAACTAGGGGACATAGCCTCAGAATAAGGGGCCGCTCATTTAAAACTGAGATGAGGAGGAATTTCTTCTCTCAGAGGGTTGTAAATCTATGGAATTCTCTGCCCCAGAGAGCTGTGGAGGCTGGGTCATTGAATATATTTAAGGTGGAGATGAACAGACTTTTGAGCGATAAGGGAATAAAGTGTTATGGGGAGCAGGCAGGAAGATGGAGCTGAGTCCATGATCAGATCAGCCATGATCTTATTTAATGGCGGAGCAGGCTCAAGGGGTAAGGTGGCCTACTCCTGCTCCTATTTCTTATGTTCTTACGTTCTTAACTGTGGTGAAAGTTTCTTCCTCTACCACCCTTTCAGGCAGTGAGCTCCAGATCACCACCACCCTCTGGGTGAATAAATTTCCCCTCATATCACCTCTAAACCTTTCCCTCATTACTTTAAATCAATGCCCCCTGATTGTTGACCCCTCTGCCAAGGGAACAGGTCCTTCCTATCCACTCTATCCAGGCCCCTCATAATTTTATACACCTCAATAAGGTCTCTCCTTAGTCTCCTCTGTTCCAAAGAAAACCGACCCAGCATTTCTAATCTTTTCTCATACCCAAAATTCTCCAGTCCAGGCAACATTCTTGTAAATCTCCTCTGCACCCTTTCCAGTGTAATCACATATTTCCTGTAATGTGGTGACCAGAACTGCACACAGTACTCCAGCTGCAGCCTAACCAGTGTTTTATACAGTTCAAGCATAACCTCCTTGCTCTTGTATTCCATGCCTCAACTTACAAAGGCAAATATTTCATATGTATCTTAACCACTTTATCTACCTGGCCTGATACCTTCAGGGATCTGTGGACCTGCACTCCAAGGTCCCTTTGTTCCACTACACTTTTCACTGTTGTACCATTTAATGTGTATTCCCTTGCCTTGTTAGAACTCTCCAAATGCATTACCTCGCACTTCTCCGGATTGAATCCATTTGCCACTGTTCTGCTCACCTGACCAGTACATTCATATCTTCCTGCAGTCCGCGGCTGTCTTCTTCATTATCAACCACACAGCCTATTTTAGTGCCATCTGCAAACTTCTTAATCATAACCCCAACATTTAAAGTCCAAGTCATTGATATATACCACAAAAAGCAAGGGATCCAGCATTGAGCCCTGCGGAACCCCACTGGATACAGCCTTCCAGTCACAAAAACACCCATCAACCATTACCGTTTGCTTCCTGCCTCCAAGCCAATTTTGAATCCAACTTACCATTTTGCCCTGGATCTCAGGCCTATTACTTTCATGATCAGTCTGCCATGTGGGACCTTAGCAAAAACTTTGCTAAAATCCATATACACTACATCATACGCACTGCCCTCATCGACCCTCCTGGTAACCTTCTCGAAAAAGTCAATCAAGTTAGTCATACACGACCTTCCCTTAACAAATCCATGCTGACTGTCCTTGATTAATCCATGTCTTTCCAAATGAAGATCGCGGGGTCCGTACTGCGATGTTGCAGCCCGGCACTCTCCTTGTGTGCCGGGATGCTGCCACGGTACCTCGCTCCCTGATGGTCCAGCGATGGCCCCGTCTCCCTCCCGCAGAGTCGGCAGCTTGGCCCTCCCCTTCAATGGCACCAAGCATCCCTCCGTGCAGTTCTGGAAAATTTGCCTACCATTACGTACCGATCCTGCCCCCCGACAGGAACTGCAACACGAGATTTTGCTCTGCAGTTCTTGTTGAGGGCGGTAAGCCCAACATAGCTCTTGGGGCAGGACTTCTGTCTCGCATCGCAGCTATAAACGGGGCGCTACCGAAGTTTTAGCCGTAGATTTATCAACAAACATAGAAAGCAGCCATCACACTTGCACAGCAAAACATAACAACTTAAATAAGTAATTAAAATTAGTCTGATCGTTTAAAACTTATTTAACTGGAAATTCAGCAAAGTTGATGGCCTTGGTCAAAACTTGGGTCCACATTATCACAAAGGTTGTCATGACTGTCAAAATAAGCAATCTTGTAAGGTTACTCACGGTCTTTAGTATGCGGCAGGCAAATCAGATATATAATAGCAAAAGCAAAATACTATGGATGCTGGAAATCTGAAATAAAAACAGAAAATGCTGGAAATACTCAACAAATCAGGCAGCATATGTGGAGAGAGAAACAGAGTTAACGTTTCAGGTTGATGATCAGTCTTCAGCAAGACTCTCCAGCCTCTGCAGGTAGATGCACTAGATGTACCCTTGGTGGCAGAAGTGCCCACGACTGGCAGTGTAATGAGGGAAACTCCCCCAACCCCAGAAAATCTCCTCAATTCACCAGGATGGTGTTCCTTGTGAGTGCATCGCAGTACGTTACAAAGGGATGTGCCCCAATGTAGACTTTTGGGGCTTGTTACTGTGGAGACTAAAATTCAGAAGTAATGGTTTAAAGAAAAATGATAAGATACTACGTTTTGCAAAGTTCATTATTCAGAAATGCTGCTCCATATATAACTCCAAGGAAGATGAAAGGCAAATGAAAAATTATGCAAGGAAAGAGAGTGGAAATTATTCTCATGAAGGATATCCCTCTTCAGTCATCAATAACCTAGGTTAGCAATAAGGTGCAATATTTCCAAATGGGCATTGACACTCATCACTTTACAATATTAACATACATCATTTGCTATACATGTGAAATACTGCCCAAAAATTTGACTTGGAAAATGAAATTTCATTTTGGAAACTTGACAAAAGACTAGGCAATGGAATAATGAAATAACTGTTTTTAACTATCACAAAATAATGGGAATGATTTTGTTGGAAGGATTACCTAATGTTTCAATTAACAATATTTTTCTCTTGTTCCTTCACATTATTACCCAATTCCCAGTCAAACAGGGTGAACAAGCAACATTATTCAAGGTCAGCTGGCATTTGTTAAATGGTACAAAAGTGTAATGCTGTTGATCTCACGCTCCGTCATTATGTGAATTGCCTTGGTTGCTTCCCTTGATGGTCCTGCCAAGAACAAGAAGTCACCATGCAGGAAAATATGTAAAGAACTGTGTCCAGCCCCAAATTATCCTTTCCGCAAAGCAAAAGCAGAGGAATTTCGAGGCTCCAGTCTTAGCATCAAACATTCCCATGTTAAATCACATGCAGCACAACCAGAAGCACAGTAAAGCTTTCTCTATTCTGCCACAACAACATGCCTCGGTCTTAGATAACCACACACATTGCATCCTTGTCACAATTTTTCCATTTAAAATATTGTTTCAATGATTTTAACCTCCATATTGATTGGAGAAATCAAATTGGTCAGGGTAGCCTTGAGGAAGAGTTCATAGAGTACATAGGGGACGGGTTCCTTGAGCAGTACGTAACAGAACCCACCAGGGGGCAGGCTATCTTAGATCTGGTCCTGTGTAATGAGACAGGATTAATAAACAATCTCCTAATAAAGGATCCCCTTGAAATGAGTGATCATAGCATGGTTGAATTTCAAATTCAGATGGAGGGCGACAAAGTTGGACCTCAAACCAGCCTAGTAAGCTTAAATAAAGGGGACTACAAAGGTATTAGGGCAGAATTGGCTAAAGTGGACTGGGAAAATAGATTAAATTGTAAGACAGTTGATGAACAGTGGCGAAAATTTAAGGAGATATTTCACAACTCTCAAGAAAAATATAGTCCAGTGAGGAGGAAAGGGTGGCTAACTAAAGAAATAAAGGATGGTGTCCAATTAAAAACAAGGGCATACAAAGTGACCAAAACTAGTGGGAAGAGAGAAGACTGGGAAGCTTTTAAAAGCCAGCAAAGAATGACTAAAAAAATGATTAAGAAAGGGAAGATAGACTATGAAAGTAAACTAGCATGAAATATAAAAACAGATAGCCAGAGTTTCTATGGTATATAAAAAGGAAAAGAGTGGTGAAAGTAAATGTTGGTCCCTTAGAGGATGAGATCGGGGAATTAGTGATGAGGAACATGGAGATGGCAGAAACTCTGAACAAATATTTTGTATCAGTCTTTACGGTAGAGGACACTAAAAATATCCCAACAGTGGATAGTCAAGGGGCTATAACAGGGGAGGAACTTAACACAATCACAATCACTAAGGAGGCAGTACACAGTAAGATAATGGGATTAAAGGCGGATAAATCACCTGGACCTGATGGCTTGCATCCTAGGGTCTTAAGAGAAGTAGCGGCAGGGATAGTGGATGTATTGCTTGTAATTTACCAAAATTCCCTGGATTCTGGGGAGGCCCCAGCAGATTGGAAAATTGCAAATGTAACGCCCCTATTTAAAAAAGTAGGCAGACGAAAAGAAGGAAACTATAGACCAGTTAATCTAACATCTGTGGTTGGGAAAATGTTGGAGTCCATTATTAAAGAAGCAGCAGCAGGATATTTGGAAAAACATAATTCAGTCAGGCAGAGTCAGCATGGATTTATGAAGGGGAAGTCATGTTTGACAAACTTTCTGGGATTCTTTGAGGATGTAACAAACAAGATGGATAAAGGGGAACCAGTAGATGTGGAGTATTTGGACTTCCAGAGACATTTGACATGCTGCCACATAAAAGGTTACTGCACAAGATAAAAGTTCACAGGGTTGGGTGTAATATATTAGCATGTACAGAGGATTGGTTAACTAACAGAAAACAGAGAGTCGGGATAAATGGTTCATTCTCGGGTTGGCAATCAGTAACTAGTGGGATGCCACAGGGATCAGAGTTGGGACCCCAACTATTTACAATCTATATTGGAAGAAGGGACCGAGTGTAACGTCGCAAAGTTTACTGATGATATAAAGATGGGAGGTAAAGCAATGTGTGAGGAGGACACAAAATACCTGCAAAAGGACATAGACAGGCTAATTGAGTGGGCAAAAATTTGGTAGATCGAATATAATGTTGGAAAGTGTGAGGTTATGCACTTTGGCAAAAAAAAAATCAAAGAGAAGTTATTATTTAAATGGAGAAAAATTGCAAAGTGTTGCAGTACAGCGGGACCTGGGGGTCCTGGTGCATGAAACACAAAAGGTTAGTATGCAGGTACAGCAAGTGATCAGGAAGGCAAATGGAATCTTGGCCTTTATTGCAAAGGGGATGGAGTATAAAAGCAGGGAAGTCTTGCTACAGTTATACAGGGTATTGGTGAGGCCATATCTGGAATACTGCACACAGTTTTGGTTGCCATATCTAAGAAAGGATAGACTTGCTTTGGAGGCAGTTCAGAGAAGGTTCACTAGGTTTATTCCAGAGATGTGGGGGTTAACTTATGAGGAAAGATTGAGTAGGTTGGGCCTCTACTCACTGGAATTCAGTAGAATGAGGTGTGATCTTATAAAAACATATAAGATTATGAGTGGGCTTGACAAGGTGGATGCAGAGAGGATGGTTCCACTGATAGGAGACACGAGAACTAGGGGACATAATCTTAGAATAAGGGGCCGCCCATTTAAAACTGAGATGAGGAGACATTTCTTCTCAGAGGGTTGTAAATCTGTGGAATTCGCTGTCTCAGAGAGCTATGGAAGCTGGGTCATTGAATAAATTTAAGACAGAGATAGACAGTTTCTTAACTGATAAGGGAATAAGGAGTTATGGGGAGCTGGCAGGGAGGTGGACCTGAGTCCATGATCGGATCAGCCATGATCGTATTAAATGGTGGAACAGGCTCTGTAAAATCCTTACACAATACCACAAATCCACACGAGGCACATTCTATAGACAAGGTCACTCTGTGACCTGCACCTTTATTCACAGAACCAAGAAAGTGATGATCCTGCGTGGGACCTCCCTTTATATACCTGGATGACCAGGTGAGGAGTGTCTCCCACAAGTTCACCCCCTGTGGTCAATGTGTGCATTTCTCAAGTATATACAGTATTGTAGTGTTGTTACATGAAGGTTATATACATTACATCACCTCCCCCCCAATGTCTTATTGGGATCACAGGTTAAGTCTTTCGGGTGGTCTGCACTCCCTCGTGGAGCGCCGCAGTTGGGGCTCTGGCTGTTAAGCCTTGGCCTGCGTGTCAGTCCCCTGTGGTGAGTCCGGCCTGTCCGGGCTGACCGCAGGGACTGTGCATGCTGCTGAATGTTCTTGTTGCTCGTTCACTGGCGGTGTTGTGAATGCCATCTCATGATGTTCCACAGGTTCCTCAGAGTCCATGCTGAACCTTTTTTTTACTTGGTCCAGATGCTTGCGGCATATCTGCCCATTGTTAAGTTTAACCACGATGACCCTATTCCCCTCTTTGTCTATTACAGTACCTTCAAGCCATTTGGGCCCCAAAGCATGATTGAGAACAAATACGGGGTCACCAATTTCGATACATCTCCCCCTTGAATTATGGTCATGGTACTCATTTTGGGACTGGCGCTTGCCTTCAACAATGTCGGACAAGACAGGATGAATGAGGGACAGCCGAGTTTTGAGTGTAGATTTCATAAGGAGCTCCGCGGGCGGGACCCCCATGAGCGAGTGTGGTCGGGACCTATAGGCCAGCAGGAAGCGCAATAGGCGGCATTGAAGGGAGGGACCTTGAATCCTAAGCATGCCTTGTTTTATGATTTGGACCGCAAATTCCGCCTGGCCATTGGTGGCCGGCTTGAACGGTGCTGTCCTGACATGATTGATGCCATTACCTGACATGAACTCCCGAAATTCGTAGCTAGTGAAACATGGGCCATTATCGCTAACAAGGATGTCCGGCAAACCGTGGGTCGCAAAGACCACACGTAGATTCCCCACGGTGGTGGATGTCGTGCACGAATTCAAAATGATGCACTCGATCCATTTCGAGCACGCATCAACCACGATGAGAAACATTTTCCCCATGAACGGGCCCGCGTAGTCTACGTGAACACGTGACCATGGCCTGGTGGGCCAGGGCCACGGGCTGAGCGGGGCCTCCCTGGGGGCATTTCCCAGCTGAGCACACGTCGTGCACCTGCGAACACAGTGTTCCAGGTCTGAATCAATTCCCGGCCACCAAACGTGTGACCGGGCAATGGCCTTCATCAGCACGATGCCTGGGTGCTCGCTGTGGAGTTCCCTGATGAAAGCTTCCCTGCCCCTTTGGGGCATGACTACCCGGCTGCCCAAAAGCAGGCAGTCGGTTTGGATGGAGAGCTCATCCATCTGCCTGTGAAACGGTCTGACCTCCTCAGGGCATGCTCCATGTACGGGCGCCCAATCCCCAGTCAGGACACATTTCTTAATCAAAGATAGGAGGGGATCTCTGTTGGTCCAGATTTTTATCTGGCAGGCTGTGATGGGGGAGCCTGCGCTGTCAAAGGCATCAACGGCCATGACCATCTCAGCGCTTTGCTCCGCCGCCCCCTCAGTGGTGGTTAGTGGAAGCCTGCTGAGCGCGTCAGCGCAATTTTCAGTGCCCGGCCGGTGTCAGATGGTATAGTCATACGCAGCCAGCGTGAGAGCCCATCGCTGTATGCGAGCTGACGCATTGGCATTGACAGCCTTGCTGTCTGACAACAGGGATGTTAACGGCTAGTGGTCCATTTCTAATTCGAACCTCCTGCCAAAAAGGTACACTGGTGCATCTTTTTCACCCCATAGACACATGCGAGTGCTTCCTTCTCAACCATCCCATATCCACGTTCTGCTTGATAGAGCGACCTGGAGGCATAAGCCACAGGTTGGAGGTGCCCCTCAGCATTGTACTGCTGCAACATGCACCCAACCCCATAGGACAATGCATCACATGTCAGAACCAATTTCTTACAGGGGTTGTACAGGGTCAACAACTTATTTGAACAGAGTAGGTTACGCGCCCGATTGAAAGCCCGTTCTTGACAGTCCTCCCAAAACCAATCGCAACCCTTACGCAGGAGCACGTGTAGCGGCTCCAACTATGTGCTTATGTTCAGCAGAAATTCACGAAATAGTTCAAGAGTCCCAGAAGTGAACGCAACTCCGATGTGTTGCAGGGCCTGGGCGCTCGTCGAATTGCCTCTGTTTTGGATTCGGTAAGCCAAATCCCATCTGCAGCAACCCTCCTGCCCAGAAACTCGATTTCACGAGCCAAAAACACATACTTAGGTTTCTTGAGTCGCAGGCCTACCCGGTCCGGTCAGCGTAGCACCTCTTCCAGGTTGTGGAGGTGTTCCTCGGTGTCCCGACCCGTGATGAGGATATCGTCCTGGAATACGATCATTCAAGGAATGGATTTGAGCAGGCTTTCCATGTTTCTTTGAAAGATCGCGGCCGCTGATCGAATGCCAAACGGGCACCTGTTGTAAACAAACAGTCCCTTGTGCGTGGTGATTGTGGTCAGTAGTTTGGATTCATCGGCCAGTTCTTGGATCATGTAGGCTGAAGTGAGGTCCAACTTGGTGAACACAGCTTGCTGCCTGCCAGCATGGCAAAAAGATCCTCCGCTCTCGGAAGCGGGTGCTGGTCTTGTAGGGACACCCGGTTGATAGTGGCCTTGTAGTCGCCACAGATCCTGACCAAGCCATCTACTTTAAGGACTGGGATGATGGGGCATGCCCAGTCACTGAATTCAAAAGGCGATATTATGCCCTCCCTTAGCAGCCTGTCCAATTCGCTTTCAATTTTCTCCCACATCACAAAAGGCACAGCTCTGGCTTTGTGGTGCACTGGTCTGGCGTCCGGGGTAATGCGAATTACTACTTTGGTACCTTTGAACGTCCCTACGCCAGGTTGGAATAGCGACTCAAATTGCTGTAGGACCTGTGAAAATGAACTTCGCTCCACAGATGACACTGCGTGCACATGCTCCCATTTCCAGTTCATCTCAACTAACCAGCTCCTCCCCAACAGTGCGGGACCATAGCCCGGGACAATCCAGAGCGGCAGACGGTCCACTGATGCATTGTGTGTGACAGATAACGTTGCGCTGCCTAGCACTGGAATGATTTCTTTGGCGTACGTCCGTAATTGAGTCTCAATGCGTTCTAGTTTGGGTCTGCTGGCTTTGAGTGGCCATAGCTTTTCAAATTGTTGAACGCTCATGAGTGACTGGCTGGCCCCCGTGTCCAGCTCCATGCGTACCGGGATGCCGTTTAATAGGACCTTCATCATCATAGGTGGCGTTTTGGTATATGAGCTGTGAATGTTTGCCACATGAACCCACTAAACTTCAGCGTCCATTGATTTGCCCCACGCGTCATCCTGCCTCGCAGACCCCTCTTCTGGTCCATCCGCCTTGTAAATTAGTCTGGTCGCAGGCTTCCTGCACATTCTGGCTAAGTGGCCAGTAAGGTTACAATTTCTGCAGGCGAACTGTTGAAACCTGCAAGTCCTAGCAACATGTCTGCCCCCACACCTCCAGCATGAACTGAGATTCCCATTGTTGTGAACAAAAGAGTGTTACCAGGCATTCCTCGCTGATTGTCCCTTTGACTGCTCTTGAGCACCCTGTTAATGGGTGTCAATGGACCCATCCCAGAATGCATAGTCCACTGGGATGGCTTGAATGTCCATTCAGCCCGTCATTGTCTATGTTGAAAACCTGTTCTGGGGTCTATTGTTGTCTGGGGTGTGTCGAACTGCCCTTGCCTGCCTGCTGGGCTCTGAGTCGCCTTTATGATATTGACCCCCTGATCCATCGCCATGTTGGAGTCAGGGTTGCGCATGTATATTATCTTGGTTTCCTCCTTCCCCGCCATAAAAGTCTGAGCCAGCAACGCCGCTGCTTCCAAGGTCAAGTCCTTCGTCATGATTAACTTTCTGAAAATCCCGGCATTACCGATGCTCTCAATAAAGAAATCCCTTGGCATCTCCACCCTGCAGGCGTCTGTGAACTTAGAGGCTGGCCTAGCGCCAGAGGTCCGCAATGAAGTCCGGTATGCTCTGTCCTCCCCGACGTCGGTGGATAGAAAATCTGTGTCGGACCATGTGTATGCTGCTCGCCAGTTTGAGGTGCTCACTGATTAGCTTGCTGAACTCTTCAAAGGTTTTGTCTGCTGGCTTCTCGGTGCTAGCAGGTCTTTCATGAGTGCCTAAGTCTTAGATCCACAGCTGGTCAGTAGATGAGCCCTTCGCTTGTCGGCCACTGCATCTCCCAGCCTGTGACAAAGCTCTGTTGAAGCCTCTCAATGAAATCATCCCAGTCCTCACCAACACAATACCATTTCTCTGTGCTACCGGTGGCCATTCTCGTGGGTTGTTGATTCCTGTTTCTCGTCGCCACTGTAAAGTCCTTACACAATATCACAAATCCACACGAGACACATTCTATGGACAAGATTACTCTGTGACCTGCACCTTTATTCACATGACCAAGAAGTAATGATCCTGCGTGGGACCTCCCTTTATATACCTGGATGACCAGGTGAGGAGTGTCTCCCACAAGTTCATCCCCTGTGGTCAACGTGTGCATTTCTCAAGTATATACAGTATTGCAGTGTTGTTAGATGAAGGTTACATACATGACAGGTGAGGGGCCGTATGGCCTATTTCTTATGTTCTTATGATCTTATTATTCAGAATTGAATATCCACACTGTTGTACTATCGCGACAGCTATTCTTGTGTATTTGGATATGTCCTATTGGTTTTCAATGTTTGTAGAGTCCAAAACAATTTATTTTTACTAATCATCATAGGCAGTCCCTCGGAATCGAGGAAGACTTCCTTGACCTTTAAAAATTAGTTCTTAGGTGACTGAACAGTCCAATACGAGAACCACAGACTCTGTCACAGGTGGGACAGTTGTTGAAGGAAAGGATGGGTGGGACTGGTTTGCCGCATGCTCCTTCTGCTGCCTGTGCTTGGTCTCTGCATGCTCTCGGTGACAAGACTCGAGGTGCTCAGCGCCCTCCCGGATGCACTTCCTCCATTAGGGCAGTCTTTGGCCAGGGACTCCCAGGTGTCAGTGGGGATGTTGCATTTCATCAAGGAGGCTTTGAGGGTGTCCTTGAAACATTTCCTCTGCCCACCTTGGGCTCGTTTGGCGTGAAGGAGTTCTGAGTTGAGCATTTGCCTGGGAGTCTTGTGTCAGGCATGCAAACAATGTGGCCCGCCCAGCAGAGCTGGTCGAGTGTGGTCAGTGCTTCAATGCTGGGGATGCTGGCTGGGTTGGTGCGTCCGTCCTCCCAGGGTATTTGAAAGATCTTGCGGAGACATAGTTGATCCTTACCAATGGATCCATTACAGACCCAATCCATGTCCGGACCTGGGTCAAGCAGGGCAGCGTCATTGCGCCAACTCTCTTCTCAATATTCCTCGCTGCCATGCTCCACCTCACACTCAACAAGCTCCCCGCTGGAGTGGAACTAAACTACAGAACCAGTGGGAACCTAATCAACCTTCATCGTCTCCAGAACAGATCCAAGACCATCCCAACCTCTGTCGTCGAGCTACAGTACACAGATGACGCTTGCATCTGCGCACATTCAGAGGCTGAACTCCAAGTCATAGTTAACATCTACACTGAGGTGTACGGAAGTATGGGCTTGACACTAAACATCCGTAAGACAAAGATTCTCCACCAGCCTGTCCCCGCCACACAGCACGACCCCCCAATCATCAAGATCCATGGTGCGGCCCTGGTCAACGTGGACCACTTCCCATACCTCGGGAGCCTCTTATTAACAAGGGTAGACATTGACAACGAGATTCAGCACCGCCTCCACTGCGCTAGTGCAGCCTTCAGCCGCCATGACGAAAAGAATGTTTGAAGATTTTTACTAATACAAAAGCAATATACTACAGTTGTTGGAAATCTGAAATAAAAAACAGAAAATGCTGTAAATACTCAGTAGGTCAGGCAGCATCTGTGGAGAAAGAAACAGAGTTAACATTTCAGTTTGATGACCTTTCATCAAAACTCATAAAAGGTCATCCTCCTGAAACGTTAACTCTATTTCTCTCTGCACAGATGTTGCCTGATCTGCTGAATATTTACAGCTTTTTCTGCAAGTTATTTTTACTAACTGGGGAGATTTATCTTTACATGGGGAGGAAAATATACCTCAGTGTTTCCAAAAATAACTGTCTAATTTCACCACTAAAGGAAACGCAGAGCAACAGTTCACACTGAATAAGCTGAAAGCACTGAAATACATCGCAACCAATTCAGTTCACACAATCGACATGGTGAAGTATTTGACAGGAGCTCACACCAAACAGAATCTGGATACAGCCTGTTTCTATATCCAAACTATTTGGATATCTTAATATGTCATGTTTACAGACTATTCAGATAATGGATTGTGTACTGTGCCCGTGCCCTACAGCACTATTTATACTGGGACAATTATAGATCACTGAGATGGGAATCCATTACACCCTAGTTTCCTCCAGTTTATAATATGAAGTTCATTCCACAAGTCAATTCTTTCTAAAACATATCATCTGTAATATTTCCCCTCCTGTGAGTATGTGCGGCTCTATGTGGTTGTGTATGAGATTGTCCCTTCAACAACTTCAAACTGAGAAGTTTCATCTTTTTCCATTGCTGAAGTATGCAATTGGAATTTATTGCATTCTCTTCATGTGTAACAGACACCAAATGTTATTATGGTTGGAGAGAACTCCTTGTCTCAGTTTTCTTCTCTTCTGAGCATCTCTCAGTAATCCTTTCCAGTTGAGTAGGAAATTGCATCAAAGATTGATTTGATGTCAATCTTGATCGTTTGTCAATTAATTGCAGCTGAATTGCTCCTACCTCCAAAGTGGTCAGTGGGAGCAAGGAAGCTATGAAAACCAGGTAGGTAAGTTAAGTATTTTAACTTCAAACATTAGAATAGTTTCTAATATTTAGATGAATGCAATTAAAACTAAAATAACAAAATAAACAGAAAACAAGGTAGCGAGATTGGGAGAAAGGAGACAACATAGTAAAGCTAAGTAAAAATTGTTTTAATTCTTTTATTTAAAACTGTATTAAATACCTCAGCATTGTATGAGAGCAGTTAAACATATACAATTAAATGACAACTACTATTATTAGTAGTCATTTTAGTTGTGTATGTTTACTATTTCTATAATAAAGCTACTCCCGAAGTTTGGGTAGCTTTATTAAAGCAAATTAAGTGTTAGTGAGTGACATGACCGAGTTGAAAACTTGCACAAGCTGGGTAACCAAGAGAAACAGCAATTTCCCTATAACTGCAGAAAACTGAAGAATTAAGACTCGTGCTCAGAATTCAAGTAAAGAAACAGCACAATATATGTGAAAAAAAAAAAGACATTTTTTACATGACTGCTATGGGTGCGCATGCCCAGTATACCTCCCGATCTGCATTCAACCATTTTTAAAGAGCCAGTTGTACGGGAGAACTTTAATTCTCAGTGGAAAAATTAGAGCTGCAATATGCAACAAGGACCAAGAATTTCTCACAAGAGGAAGAGGAGGCACTAGTTATTGTGATTGAGACCAGATGGCACGAGCTGGACACTAGCAGAGGTCACATAAAAGTTTCACCAAAAGAAATGAAGAAACGCTGGAACCCAACTTGCAGAAGATTACTGTGCAATGGTGACCACCCCGAGGTCTGGAGGTCAGTGCAAAAAGAAGTGGCAGGACCTTGGTCAAGTAGTTAGTGTAAGTAGTATTTTTATTTATTCACTGGAATTGCAGTTGTAAATGTGACCATCTGTATATCCCACCCAGCAGAAAGACACCCTCTCTAAAAAGTTATATTTTCATCTTTCCAGAGGAAGGTGGCACACAACAAGAGAGAAAACTCAAACAGGAGGAGGCCCGGCAAATCTGCATCCTTGGAAGACAGGGTCGCTGCTTTGATGGGTCTTGCCTGGAGAAAAGCAACCACCACTGCACAAGCTGGGCTCACACTTGAGGGAGCGAGCAAGTCCTGCAAATTCCACAGTCTGACTTTGCTAAAAGTTAACTACTGCGTGGGCTAGCCCTGCTTCGGTTTATGGGGATTTCTCCATTAGCTACGCTTCGGTTGATGCAATGTGCTATCATTCATCGTGGTCCTTCAAATGAGCCTGCTGCCTGTGCTGTGTGTGCCTACTCATGCCACCCACCCTGCCCCTTCCTCTGCTGCTAACCATTTGTCTGTTCTGTTATATTTTGCAGAACATGAGGCCAACCCTGATGAGGCTGAAGCAGATGCAGAAGAAGATTCAGACACAGATAAGCCTGAAGAGGATTACATAGAAACATAGAAAATAGGTGCAGTAGCAGGCCATTCAGCCCTTCAAGCCTGCACCGCCATTCAATAAGATCATGGCTGATCATTCCCTCAGTATCCCTTTCTTGCTTTCTCTCCATACCCCTTGATCCCCTTAGCCGTAAGAGCCATATCCAACTCCCTCTTGAATATATCCAATGAACTGGCATCAACAACTCTCTGCAGCAGGGTTACAGGTTAACAACTCTGAGTGAAGAAGTTGCTCCTCATCTCAGTCCTAAATGGCATACCCTTTATCCTAAGACTATGTCCCCTGGTTCTGGACTACCCCAACATCAGGAACATTTTTCCTGCATCTAACCTGTCCAGTCCCATCAGAATTTTATATGTTTCTATGAGATCCCCTCTCATCCTTCTAAACTTCAGTGAATACAGGCCCAATTGATCCATTCTCTCCTGATATGACAGTCCATCTTCCAATCCCACCTTCAAGACCAAGAGCATGGGAGTGAGGGGTGGGGGAGGGGGAGGGAGAGGATGAGGACCCCAGTGTTGTACTCACTCTGGAGGAGGTGCTGATGCCACCCATTATGGTGCCAGTCCCTTTCCTGAGTGGTATGAGTGTTGCTGGGATATTCCATGGTTTCCCACAGTCCGAGGCTGCGGGTTCCAGTGGGGTATGGCAAGGCAGACCCAGGGCACCACTGTCTGAGGCTGCTGGTCCCAGTGGAATGCAGCGAACATGAGGGAGGGAATTTCACACGTAGTTGAGACAATGTTGGGGCACATGAAGGAGGGAATGTCAGAGTTAGCTGCTGCAATAAGGGAACCCACCCAGACCCCACAGCGATTGACGGAATCAACTGCCACTCCCCATCCAATCTGCAGACCAGCCTCTGGAGAGGCCCAAGCTGAGCCTTCCACATTACTTTAACAGCACTCTCCTCAGGTTCATGATGTAACAGATGTAGTTCAGATGATGGCAATGAGTGCAGAGAGCATTGACCTTACGCGATCACTCCTGGACACCATCACTGGATTGGGTAATGAGGTATCGGGACTGACGGGAGAAGTAACAACACTCTCACGAGAAATGGGATCACTGTCCGGGCACATGAGGGAGGGCATATCGCAAGCAGCTGATACACTGTCGGGGAACATGAGGGAGGGAATTTTGCAGATAGTTGAGACACTGTCGGGGCACATGAGGGAGGGAATGTTGGAGTTAGCTGCTGCAATAAAGGATCACGCCAAAACCCTGTGGCCATTGACGGAATCAACTGCCACTCCCACTCCAATTCGTAGACCAGCCTCTGAAGAGGCCCAAGCCGGGCCTTCCACGTTACCACCTGCCCACAACCCCTCCCCTCCGCCCCCAATCAAGATGTGCGTGTTACCTGATATGCTCGAAAGAATAACCCTATTACCAACCTGAGAAAAGCTGCGCCACCACCTGTGGGCAGGGGTGGAGTCAACAAGACCAAGTGCAGCGGGTGGTCTTAGAATAAGGTGCAGCAGAGATGTGTGCAGCCTTTCTTTGCTGCTGCTGTTGTTATTATTATTGTTGCTACTGTTGTAACTATTCTCAAATTAAGTGTTTTGTAAGTGATGTAAATTTACAAGTTTCAAAGTTTGTAAGTGATCTTAACTGAAAACTTTAAAGTTTGATACAAGAATATTTTTATTAAAGTTAAGTACAAACAAGTGTTAAACTTTTGAATTAAATGTATTTTAAATTATAATTGAATCATTTACATTATTTGTTCCATTATTAACACAACTTTTTGAACTAAAGAAGAATCATTTCCATTATTTGTTCCATTAAGACAACACAACATTACGGAACAGTTCCAAACAGTAAACATGGTCCATTTGGAATAGTTGCCGCTCAGCCTTCAGGCAGCAAAGTGTTCACGGATGAGCTGCTGGCGCAAGGCTCAAGCAATCGTTAAAGGGGCACGACAGACCGCCCTCCTCCGCCATTATGCTCCGGGTTCAGGTAGTTGCATGGTTTCCTCTTCCTCCTCCTCCTCATCATCTGCATCTTCCTACTCATCATCAGCCACTCTCACCTCAGGTGGGTCTTCCACTACCAGTTGCTGCTGCCTCATGATGGCTAAGTTGCGCAGTATGCAGCAGACAACAGTGAACTGACCGACAATCTCAGGGGAGTATTAGAAGTAGCCTCCGGAATGGTCCAGGCATCGGAAACACTGCTTCAAGATGCCAATGGTCCTCTCTATTATGATGCGCGTCGCAATATGCTGTATTCCCCGTCAGCTTCTGTCCGGGTTACAAGTAGCGACGTCATGAGCCAGGTGGCGAGTCCATACCCTTTGTCTCCCAGCAAGGCTGCTGCTGAAACATGGCAGATATAGCATTTTCGCGTAGAATGAATGCATCATGGGTGTTCCCAGGGTATCTCGCATCAACTGCCATGATTTGATGCAGGTCGTCACAGACGAGCTGTACATTAATGGAGTGGAAGCCTTTTCTCTGCCTGTACATCTCGGAATCCTCCAAAGGTGCTCACAAGGCGATGTGGGTACAATCAATGCAGCCCTGTACCTTTGGGAAGCTAACAATCCTGGAGAAGCCCACAGCCCTGTCACGCATTGCCTGGGCGGTCATGGGGAACTTTATGTAGTCATTCCTCCAGGCATATAGTGCAGCATTCACCTGCCGAATGCAGATATGTGTTGCATGTTGAAAAATGGTGCACACATCCCCAGTTGTGGCCTGGAATGATCCAGTTGCATAAAATGAAAGTGCAGCTGTAACCTTTACTTCAACTGACAAAGCAGTCCTCCTGATGCTTCCACGGTGCAGGTCTATTTTTATTAACAGATCTCAGTTACAACTTCTTTGCGGAAACACAGCCTTCTGACACAGTCTGCATCACTCAGGTGCAAGTATGAACGCCTGTCTTGATATACCAATGTGGGTACGGCCTCCTGCCCATCATCCTATGTGCTCTGAGGTTCCTCATGTGATGTTGTCTAATCAATCTTCTCCTCCACAGCACAATCATGCAGAAGCCTTGCACGAGAGGTGTGGCATTGTCAATATTGCCCCGTAATTAAATTGTAGCTTTGCAAGAAGCTCTAAACAGTAGGACAAAGGACTTAAACCTTCTTTCCTCTCTCTCTCTCTCCCCCCAAGGTCAATGCTCTAGTATGGCCCATACCCTGGTCTGCGCATGCGCATTAGGCTTATTTAGAATTGGAAGCTAGGTATTCAATAAAGAAACAAAGTCTACTGAAATTCATTGTTTTTTTTCCAAAGTGCCACAACACCACCGAACGTCTCGTCACCGGCTCGAGGGTCGGCCGGCAGAATCACTCCCTCACCCGGACACAGGGGCTCGGTGTCCACTGCCACCCCCGCCCCCCCCCCCTCCCCCCTGGGCTTCTTTTGAAGCTGCTGTATAGCCCAAGGGTTCTTATCCCTTCAGTTCAGCTTCCACCCGCCCCCACTTCCCCGGGCTTCTTTTGAAGCCCAGCCCCGAGACGCTGTGTCTGGGTGAGGGAGCGGCAATTCTGCCAGCCGACGTTCCGACTCTGGTGAGGAGACGTTCAATGGTGGCGTGGTACTTTGAAAAAAAATGAAAAAATTGCATTCGACTTCCATTTTCTCCCTTTTGACTTTAAAAAATTACGCTTCATGATGCACACGCTTTGCCTTCTTGTCTCCCTCCAAAACTTTGCCGAAAAACAATGGCATCTTTCTGTGCTGATTTTTTAATGTGCGCTGGCTTTTCTTAAGTGCCCAGAGGTTTTTTGGGAGTGGTCACAGACACCGTCCTAGGAAAAATGTAAGTTGGCCAAACTTGCTTAAATGTGAAAAACTGGTGCGGACATCAAGTTATGATGCAAAAAAATACTAACCTAAAAAAATTGTTACTAACCGAGTTATACTGGTGCAGAAACTTTGGAGAAACTTGGATATTTTCATTTACGCCAAAAAAAGTGGTGCCGCCAAAAGAATGGCGCAGATTACTGGGGAAAATTGAGCCCTCTGATTCTGTGCAATTGCCAAGTCTGTCAATACACTGCATTGCAGAAAGATAACAGCGCATATTCATTTGCAGATAGCTATGGAAAAATATTGGTCAGCTCTTCAGAGCATATCTGTGTCTACATGTAGTCCTCAGTTAGCAGACTAAAGCATCATCGGTAATCCAGCAGAGGAATCAAACCACTGGTTTATGTAATCTTCAAAATGTACAGCAGTTCTAGAGCTCAAAAGCCTCTTTGGTTGTGTGACCTTTCTATATTTAACTAACTCTTTATGATTTTTACCATCTGGACAGTCTGGAATGTTATCTTCAAACTCTGTTTTTCAAAATTAAGAGAACAATAACTACAACCAACGTAAAATGGATAGTTGGCGCTTTGGTAGATTGACGTTTAAGGCCGACTTCTGAAATGAAGTTATGGTTTTTCTTTGCTGTTCTACATGTAGCATCACAATTTTATATTTTTAAGATGCACGTAACAGGATTTTCAGTGTGTCCTGGATTCCTAAAAATTGTTCATGCATACCGCACAACTGGTTCGCATAATCAGGTTTTGTCTTATTAAACTATAGCACCCAAGGTGTTACTATTGTACCGCGGGAAGGGCAGGTCGGGCTTGCACTTCCCATTCCCTGAGGAGTCATTCTCCCCTCTAACATGCATCTAAAATTAAAATTGAATGCAGATGAAGTATCTGAAATAAGTGATTTTATAAAACCAAGCATTTAAGCTAAAATGAAGAGGAAAGTCAAAATGAGAATATGCATATTTGCAATTTGGCCAGTTGAAGCTAAATTGATCAGAGTTTAAGTATTCTCAAAAAGACAAAATAGTCTAAAGCAGTAAAGAAATGAGGATTTAAAATACATTTGAAAATAAATGGAGAAAAGACTATTGGAATACAAATTTAAACATGTGTATATATTTATTTCTCAAAGAATATCTCCATCAAGAAGGAATACCAGCCACTTGCGTTATGGTATGGTCTCAATAAGTCTTTTTTCTTATGCGATTATATATAGACTACAAAGCCATCATTAAGGTAGTAAAAGCTAAATTTGAGAATTTAGTACCTGAAGATTTTATCATTGCCAACATACTACCGTTCCATAAACTAGGTATCACAAGTATCCTTCGCTGAAAACTAAATAATCTAATGTTTGCAAATATGATCATAGGACAAATTATAGATTGCTTAAATATTTACTGCACATGAACTGCAAAACTAAACATTTGAGCTAAAATTAAGAGAACATTCAAAATGACAATATGCATATTTGCAATTTGGCCAGTTGAAGCTAAATTGATCTGAGTTTAAGTATTCTCAAAAAAACAAAATAGCCTAATTCAATTTGGCACTTATCCTGGAGCATTCTAGTCATCTATGTAATATCATCTCACTTCCATCTTTCTCCAGTTAAATGGGAGATACTTACAAGATTCGAGCTGGCTAAATTGCATTTGTTTGGACATTTTTTAGTTGTAAAAATGAGTGAGGAGGGAGAGAGAGGAAAGAGGGAGAGAGAGAGGAAAGAGGGAGAGAGAGAGGAAAGGGGGAGAGAGAGAGGAAAGGGGGAGAGAGAGAGAGGAAAGGGGGAAGAGAGAGAGGAAAGGGGGAGAGAGAGAGGAAAGGGGGAGAGAGAGAGAGAGAGAGAGAGAGAGAGAGAGGGGAAAGAAGGACAGAGAAATCTTTCTAGTAAGGAGGAAATATATGATCAAATCTCTTCTGATTTTAAATAATAAAACAGATCCAACACTCAAAAGGTTAAAATTCTAAACTATTATAAAGTTATAAAGAGTCGGGATAAATGGGTCACTTTCAGGTTGGCAAACTGCTGAGGCCTCAACTATTTACAATCTATATTAATGACTTGGATGAAGTGAGCAAGTGTACTGTAGCCAAATTTCTGATGATACAAAGATAGGTGGGGAAAGCAAGTTGTGAGGAGGACACAAAGAATCTGCAAAGGGATATATTTTGGTTAAGTGAGTGGGCAAAAATTTGGCAGATGGAGTATAATATGGGCCATATGAGGTTATACACTTTGATAGAAAGAATAAAAAAGCAATTATTTAAATGGAAACTACAAAATGCTGAGGTACAGAGGGATCTGGAGGTCCTCGTACATAAAACACAAAAAATTAGCAGGCAGGTACAGCAAATAATTAGGAAGGCAAATGGAATTTTGGCCTTAATTCAAGGGGGATGGAGTATAAAAGTAGGGAAGTCCTGCTACAACTGTGCAGGGTGTTGGTGAGACCACATCTGGAGTACTACGTACAGTTTTGGCCCCCTTATTTAAGGAAGGATTTACTTGCATTGGAGGCAGTTCAGAGAAGGTTCACGAGGTTGATTCCTGAGATGAGGGGGTTGTCTTATGAAGAAAGGTTGAGCAGGTTGGGCCCATACTCATTGGAGTTTAGAAGAATGAGAGGTGATCTTATTGAAACATCTAAGATTCTGAGGGAACTTGACAGAGTAGATGCAGAGAGGATGTTTCCCCTTGTGGGGAAATCTAGAACTAGGAAGCATAGTTTCAGAATAAGTGGTCGCCCATTTAAAACAGAGATGAGGAGGAATTTCTTCTCTCAGAGGTTCGTGAATCTTTGGAATTTTCTACCCCAGAGAGCTGTGCAGGCTGGGTCATTGAATATATTTAAGGTAGAGATAGACAGATTTTTTAACTACAGGGGAGTCATGAGTTACGGGGAGCGGGCAGGAAAGTGGAGTTGGGGCCAAGATTATCTTAGCCATGATCTTACTGAATGGCGGGCAGGCTTGAGGGGCGAAATGGCCTACTCCTGCTCCCATTTCTTGTTATGTTCTTATAAACTGAATTGAATTTATTTTCAGACAAAGAATGAGAAATGTCAATTTTTGGTTTCATCCAATCTGAAAGTAAGTAAACACCAGACTGGTGAATTGCTCGATAAGGATCCGAATGTAGACTAAAATTTTTGTCTTTCACTGGTACTGGATTGGGATCACAATTCATTCGGTACTTAATGAATGGCTAAAAATAGAGAAAAATGATTCCTCATGAATACCTTAATCTGTTTACAGATATACTGAAGCTCAACCTATAAACTCACCATGATAATTTAGAGCACAAACTGCATTTCACAGTACCTGTTTTCAAATAATAAGAGACTTGTTAATCTAACCAAGTGATCTCCAATAAGTTACAATGACTTCAATGGAAAAAAAAAAATTGGGCAAATTGTAAAAGGGGCTGCCAATTCACAATGAGTGAGTTTCACACTAATGGCAAAGACTAATTTCACCCTCTTTTTTTCTCACCCCCACCACCAATGTGTCAGAGCTCCATGCTACCAAGCTAGGTCTGGGAACATTGAAAATTACAGCTTCTTTCAACAGACTGTACTGTTTGAAGGGCAGGCTCTTATCCTTGTAGAATATAAAGCACAGCATTCAATGTGTTGACATAGCTTCACATGGGTTTTATGATCTATGATGCAAGATTGAAATGAGAACATTTGCTATTAAACATTCTACCATAAAAGGCCTTTATTTGATTGGAAAATTGCAAATGTAACTCCACTATTTAAGAAAGGCGAGAGAGAAACCAGGAAATTGTAGACCTGTTAGTCTAACATCTGTTGTGGGGAAGTTATTGGAATCTATAATTAAGGACAGAGTACTGAGCACTTAGAGAAATTTGAGCTGATTAGACAGAGCCAACATGGATTTGTATAGTGTAGGTCATATCTAACGAAACTATTTGAATTTTTGAGGCAGTAACTAAAGTAATACACAGGGCAATGTCTATGGATGTACTTTATATGGACTTCCAAAAGGCATTCAGTAACGTTCCACAAAAGAAATTGTTAGATAAAATCAAAGCTCATGGAATTGAAGGAAAATTATTGACCTGGTTAGCCAGTAGAAGACAGAGTAGGGACAATGGATATGTATTTGAACTGGAAGGATATGACCAGTGGTGTCCCATAAGGATCTGTGCTGCGGCTTCAACTATTCACTATATTTATGAATGACTTGCATAACACAATCTGGCTATGGTGATGCCATTCCTGGCATCTCCCGCACCAATGTGGCCAGGTGCTGATGTCCTGTGCAGCATCAGGTAATTGCAGCGATGGTTGGTGTTGTTGCTGGTGCTGCTGCTGTGCCTGGTGCTGCTGGTATTGGCGTTCATTGTGGTGGGATTCTAACGACCAAGGTGAGGGAGCTTCAAGGGCACCAATGCTGATGGACTAAATGGCAGGTGAAGTAGAGATGACAGAAGTGATCTGTCAATGGTGGGAGAGGTACTGAGGTCAAACTGGATGGAGACTGGTGTAAAGACTTGCAGCATTCTGAATCTGTAGTGGAAATGCAGTTTAAAGCAGCTTGTGTCTTAAGGGAACATTTCTGAATAAGCTGGGAGCTTTGACTTGACATTTGAAGCTGTCAACTCATCAGCTGAAACAATGGCCACTGACCTTCATTCTCAGCTGCACTGACGAGGTTTAGGCACAGCGGGAAACTGTTGGACGACCTGTCAAAATTATAAAGCTGGGAAAAAAGCATTGTTAATGCTTTTTATACACAGATCTCTAAATGCATTGGTCAGGTACAATAATAATCAAATAGCATAAAGGAATGTGAGCCTTCATAACTCGAGGGCTAGAGTTTTATGGGGAGGTAGCTTTTCTACAGCTGTACAAAGCCCTGGTTAGACCACATCTGGAGTACTGTGTACAGTTCTGGGCTACACGCCTTGGAAAGGATATATTGACTTTGGAGATTTAACTGAATGTTATGAGGGCTTCAAGTGTTAGATTATGAGGAGAGATTACATTAACTAGGCTTTTATTCTATGGAATATAGAAGGTTAGGGAGTGATTTAATTGAGGTTCTTTAGGATACCGAAAGGAATTGATAGGGTAGATAGAGAGAAACTTTTTCCGCTGGTGGTGGGAATCTAGGACAAGGCGACAAAACCTTAAAATCAGAGCCAGGCCATTCAGGAGAGAAGTCAGGAAACACTTCTTCACACAAAGGGTGGTAGAGGTGTGAAACCCCCTCCTATAAAAAGCAGTAGATGCAAGCTCAATTAATAATTTTAAATCTGAGATTGATAGATTTTTGCTAGCCAAGGGTATTAAGGAGTATGGAGCCTAGGCGGATGGATGGAGTTAGAATACAGATCAGCCTTGACCTTATTGAATGGCGGGACAGGCTCCAGGGGCTGAATGACCTACTCCTGTTCCTATTTAGATATATTCTCCCCATCTCAGAGATCCCCCTAAGCAGTAAGAGCCTTGGTTCATACAGAGATATAGGCAAGAGTATGCCCATCGTCAACACCGTGGACGGCAACCCCTTTCTGCCCAAAATGGGACATTGCCCCACAGTTCGCGAGACTGGCCGATATCCGCTCACGGGCCGGAAGCTAAAAGGGAGGTCACCTGTGCCCCGCACCTTCATCTTAATTGGTTTACCGACTCTCGGGTCGGCTCCACTAACTGCTCCCTAGCGTGGTCCGGGCTGCCGTTTTGGGGTGCGTAGCGGCCCTCCCTTTTAAGCGAAGTACTCACCCCAGTACCCGGGACCCGTCCTTAAAGGAATTGGAACACGCGAGATTGTGCTCCACTTCCACTGCGAGGCGTTAAGCCCAATTCAGCGGTGGAGCGGGACTTCTGCGCTGGGGGTAGGAAGTCCCGGCCCCAGCAGGTTATCGCCCCCAATCGGGATGCAGGGCAATTTCAACCCCTTAGGTACAGAAGTGATGAAAACTGGTCAAGTATAGATGATACCAAACTAGGACGGTCACGTGAATATAACAACGCAGTTTGGGAGTTATAAAATGTGCCAGATAAGATCAATAGCAAATGAAATTTAACACAAATAAAGTTTTGCATAGTAGAAAAAATGGGCCAGATAACTATTTCATGGTGTTGAAATGCTAATGAAGTTGAAAGAAGTCTGTTGGTTTTAATACAATCGGTGTCCATCATGCCTAATCACTATAGACCACACCTTGAGTACTGTGTACAGTCCTGGTCACAAACACGAGACACATATTTAGGCACTGGAGGTGGTTCAGAAAACAGCCAAAGGTTTCCTCATCTTGCAATCTTGTGAAGGAGAGAAGGCATAGACAGAAACAAGTAATAAGAGAATAAATGCTACAAAATTAATATATTTTACTGTTGAAGTGTAGTCACTGTTATAATGTAGGAAACGTGGCAGCCAATTTGCGCACAGCAAACACCAATGAAAATATGACCAGGTAATCTGCTTTAGTGATGTTGATTGGCCAGGAATTGGGGATAACTCCCCTCCTCTTCTTCAAAATAGTTTGATGGGATCTTTTACGTCTACCCGAGAGGGCAGACAGGTCTCGGTTTGATGTCTCATCTGAAAGACGCCACCTCGGACATTGCAGCCCTCCCTCAGCACTGCACTGGAGTGGACTCTAGACTTTTGTGCTCAAGTCTCTGGAGTGGGACTTGAAACCATAACCTTCTGACTCAGAGGCAAGTGTGATATCAGAGAATAAACATCAACAAGAAAAAGATAACCAAAGCTATGAGAGAAACAAAAATAAAAGCAGAAGAAAGAATAGAAAAAACACTATACGCAAGACTTTCTTGATAACTTTCCTGTATACAAATACCTTGGGAAAAAAAACCCTTAGTTTAATTATTTCCGTACTTATTTTGGCACTTTGCAATTTGTGTTTGTATTTGAAGGGAAAATGGCTAATGGCAAGCATCTGGTATTGATGCGAGAACATGGTTATACTTATACTAGACATTATTCTATTGCAGTTGATTTTTTGCGTAATAATTGTGATTTAAGTACATATTTGAAGGAAGCTTTTGCCATCAGGAGCATTATGCATACTGTATTATTAGCAGATAACTTTGTAAAATATATTTTAATCACATCAAGGTCTATTCATTTACATTTTATGGCATCTTTGGTAGAAGTTGGAGAAGCATCTCAAACAATGTTGCTTGTCAAAATTACAAAAGGAATGCAAATATGGTAAAAGATTTTGCACACTTCTCTTTGATTGAGGGTTATTTTGATTTTCGGTGATAGTGTAAAATGGGAGACATCAATTCAGCCATTATAGATCTCTTGATTTTTATTTTCATTGTCTTCTATGGAAATGAAAATCAGGAAAGATGTCAAACAGTTGGCTGAATCATTATTGATCAAAGTCAAAATTACCCCCATTATGTTAAGAATCAAAGATAAACTATTTCTTATTATAGCAAATAAATGCTAATATCCAAAGGCATATGTTGAAGGTTGTTGGCTAGCTTTCCCTGTCTGCACATCTTTACTGCCAAAATACTACCCTTCAGCTGTTTACTATTAATGAAATTTGTAGTTTGCTCATATTTGCTTTTGACATTGTTAATTCTGGTCATTGAGATCTTAGCAGTTTTAAAAAATATTTATCACTTGAACACTTAAGTTCAGCGGGCACTTACCATGCCTTGAATGCTAGCAACATTGTTAAAAGTTACAAGTGGCCTGCTTGCACTACAGCTGTAAGTCTGAATTTAGTACAATTTTTGAATTGACGTATGGTAAACCTTTAAGTACATCTGTTGCAGAATTATTTATATGCTGATAACTTAAAGTATAAACCTCTGTCATCTGACTTTAGCTTCTAAATGGGAGATTCACATTTCCATATTGAGAACATCAGGAAATCTGCATTTGTAACTAAAATGAGTATTTTAGCGCATGCCTTGGGCTGGTAATTTAATATTGGCAAGCACATGAACTGAATGAGGCAGCTGTAGATATAAGTCCTCTGACAACTTATTCAATCCTCACTTAAGCTGAATGCAATCTCAGAAGCTACAGTGTAAATGTACCATGACTGTCATTCTATGAAATTGCACCTTTACACTGGAAAACTACATTTATTTTGGATCAAGCATTTACCAAAGTACATCAAAACCCAACCCCATGAGCCACGGTTTTTCTTGGGGGCTGAAAGCCACAAATTTACACATCTGATTCAAATCAATTTTATCTACAAATGGATTTAATCAACCACTAGATTTGAATTTTTACATCATACGAACATCAGTATTTTTTTTAATGCTCTATACAATTTATCTTGGCATTTTAATACCATAAATAATCAAATATACATATGATATATTATCAATTACTATTTGAAGTTAAACGTTCATATGAATGCATTGCATGTAACAGATAATACACACTAAATAATAAGGCTGCTCAGGTCTTTGTGGGACCCACAGTTGAACTGCTGATTGGACATTGTAAGAGTGATTGATACCACTTGGGACAGCACTTGGAAAAGGTGATCACATATGAATTGTTGAGGATACAAGTGCAGCCGGGGTGGAAATTTTTCAAACTTTAACCTTTAAATTTACATTTTTGTATCACATTTTAATTTTCAGTGACTAAAAGGAACTGACTATCTTGTCATCTGTTCTCAATCTCCAGAGGTTTGATAGATAGAACTCAGTATGTGTATTTGAGTATGCATGTGCCTTGCTCTGCTCCAGTGATGTAAATGGAAACTATAACCACAGCTTCTTACTTCCATCGCTGTTGAAATGCACCCAATATTGCACCAGTTGCACTGGCCAGACTTCTGTTGCACTAATTAGATGCAGGTATTTAACATTTTCCAGTTGTTTTTATCATAATAGTCAAAATACCAAATAAATCGCAACATTTTTATTAAGCATCTAAATTTTTACATCGTGTTAAAATAAATCAGTAAAAAGATTAATCAACAGCTAACAGCTGAAAAAAATAGAAGATTTTAGAAGTGCAAATCCACATACTAGATGAATACAGCAATTAACTGTTTATTGATAGTTTTGAATAACTGCCCAAATACATTGTGTAAGCCTGTTAAGGCACCACACCCTGTTTATAAATCTCATTAGTGTGATACTCAGACTTTACATCAGAAAACGATCTTTGAATTCTAAATATTTTAGTTTACATCAGTTTTCCTCATATTTGTAATGATATTGCTTGAGCCAAGATAATTTTTAGTAAAATATATACAGTAATTCCATGTAATACAATACTGAATCTTCAATAGAGTATTGAAGCAAGGCATGAAATGCAAACCCTATGCAAAAAAAACTAATAATAAATTTGGAACCCTATAAATTACTATTATTATCAACTTATGAAACCTTAGTTCTATTCTATCAACTTAATACTTAAACAATATTCCCAAAGCATAAGTGAATTTATTTTACCACCATTCAAATTTATCTTAACTATTAAAATGCATCAATACATATTTAGTCCTTACCTTTCTGACTCCCGGATTTGCACGGCAGGGGATTGTGCTTGTTCAAACTGCTAATAGTTTGACCTTGTCTGTTCATTGTTGTGAGAGACTTGTTGTTGCTGCTGGTTGCTGCTGCTGCCCTTGCAGTGGGGCCAGGAATCCTGAAGGAAATAACATACTGTCTTGAGTGTAAATACGAAGCAGATTCGAGAGAATACCGCTCTGCACAAGAGCAATGAGACTATCTGGGTTTAACCAGAAATGGAAACAGCACTGGAATCAGCAGGGAGAAAAAAAAAGTTCAATTATGCTGATCCACATACTGAGACTAAAGTAAAGAAATTACCTCACCACTCTTTAGAAAGAAAGATGATATGTCTGCAGCATTATACAACTTCTGTTTTATTTTAGATTAAAAATTGCAGTTCGTGACTACTAGCTCAGCTGCCAGCTTAATACTAAATACCAAGGTGGGTATGTGTTGGGTGGGGATTGGCAAGTGCCCAAGCCAACTTTAATATTTACCACAAGCCATCCATTACTGAATCACAAATAGGGCATACACATTGCTGACTACAGTGTCTTAATCCTATGGTTGAACAGTAGCTGGAATAAATCAACAGAAATAATGGCACAAGGACTGAGATTAGGATTCAGAACCAGCAATTTTCTCTTCTGGTTGGTGACTAATCACTTTAGAGCAATGCATATTTTATATAAATATAGGAATGATTAGCCAATTAAAATTAAAATTACAGCTAATAATATTTCACATCTATTTACTAAAGCCCCAGGTTCAAATATATGATATCATTTACATCAAATTGCAAAAAAAACTCCTTTTGTGGTGGTGCACTCGTTCTTGATTTCCTCATATTACTGAGACTGATCTTATGTTCTCTCCCATTTTCTTCAACAGGCTCTTGGATCTATTTTTTCCAAGACACCTAATTCTGCTTCAAACTGGTAAAGATGGAACTGATTTGTAATATAGAAATAACTGATGCTGTGATACCTTACATTACAGCCATGTTTATGCAAACACAGCAAATCCTTGCATAGAAAGATTTTTCTTCTGCTTTGTGTGTTCTTTTCATATACAATACCTTTTGTCTGCTAAAATCTATTGATTCCTCCAGAGTGTGATCCTATTAGAGGTCCCAAGCTTCAATATAATCATTCATATAGTAACTTTCAAATGCACAAAAGGCATTGGTAATAGTATATTGAAGCTCTTTTGAAGGTTTTGTTCTTCCCATCTATATCCATTCTAATATGCTTCTGAACTGAAATGCAACCTGATAATTTCTTAGATGGAGAGCCCTTGCCTTTCCCCGCACCAAAATAACTTGCATTTATATAGCAGATTGCACATCCTCAAGATGACCCAAAATGATTCACAGCCAAAGAGGTAGGATTCTCAACGAATACTTTGCATCTGTTTTCACAAAGGAAAGGGGCAATGCAGATACTGCTATCGAGGAGGAGTGTGATATTCTGGATGAAATAAATATAGTGAGAGAGGAAGTATTAAGGGGTTTAGCAGCTTTGAAAGTAGATAAGTTCCCAGGCCTGGATGAAATACATGTCAGGCTGTTGAGCAAAGTAAAAGTCGAAATAGCAGAGGCCTTGATCATCATTTTCCAGTCCTCTTTGGATCTGGGTATGTTGCCGGAGGTTTGGAGGACTGCTAACGTAGTACCCTTGTTTAAGAAGAGAGAAAGGGATAGGCTGAGTAATTACAGGCCTGTCAGCCTAACCTCAGTGGTGGGAAAATTATTGGAAAAAATCCTGAAAGACAGGATAAATCTGCATTTGGAAAGGCAAGGATTAATTTGGGACAGTCAGCACGGATTTGTTAAGGGAAGATCGTGTTTGACTAACCTGATTGAATTTTTTGAGGAGGTAACCAGGAGGGTCGATGAGGGTAGTGCGTACGATGTAGTATATATGGACTTTAGTAAGACTTTTGATAAGGTCCCACATGGTAGACTGGTCATGAAGATTAAAGCCCATGGGATACAGGGAAAAGTGGCAAGTTGGATCCAAAATTGGCTTGGAGGTAGGAAGCAAAGGGTAATGATTGATGGATGTTTTTGTGACTGGAATGATGTTTCCAGTGGGGTTCGCAGGGCTCAGTACTGGGTCCCTTGCTTGTTGTGGTATATATCAACGATTTAGATTTGAATATAGGGAGTATGATTAAGAAGTTTGCAGACGACATTAAAATTGGCTGTGTGGTTGATAATGAAGAGGAAAGTCATGGGCTGCAGGAGGATAGCAATCTACTGGTCAGGTGGGCAGAACAGTGGCAAATTGGCTGCCATGTTTCCCTACACTTCAAAAGTATTTCATTGTGTCTGGAGGTTGTGAAATGCACTTATATAATTTATTTTTGTCTTTGATGTTGTCTTTCTTTATTTCTCATACAGTTCGTGCTGCTTCCGACATAAATTCCAATGTCCAACCAGAAAACAGAATAGGGCTGAAATTCAGCTGTCGTCTGTGGGGATTCCTTGCTATCTCATTGCGTGGTCTGGTTACTCCTGTTTGCCCCCAAAATTAGGGCATGCAAGACTAAAGTTGGCCCCTAAATAATGTTAAAAGCAATGTTTCTCCCTCTCAAATAATCTGTAACTGCAAAAACAAAATGCTTTAAAATGCCGAACTGTTTCTTGTAGAACAGGCAAGAAGATATACAAAGTCAACCTCTACAGCACACGTTGTGTACCTCAGCTTACATCAAGCAGAAAACACCCTTGTGATATATATTTGGAATGTGATACTGAACTTCAGGAGGGTAGAGAGAGAGAGTTACTGATCATGATCAGGAAGAGTGGCGTATGTCTAAGTGCAGGCTCTTACTGAACAGAAATTAAGTGTAACCAAGACTCTGACTTGATAGTGCCACCCACGATCGGCAGAGCAATAGCAGCTGAATAAGTCTCTTGTTCAGTGCACAAGAAGAATGCAAGCTGGGATGAAAACAGTTACAGTATGTGCCATCCATTTACCAATTCAGCAAATGCCATTGAGCAATATGCATCATCATCGGTTCAGACCTCAACCCTACAGAGTGAAACACAGCAGTAGCATCTCTCAGCAATGCTCTTATTGGTGGTCAGGCATTGAGGTCTGTACTCCATGACAACATAACTGGCAGTTTCAGCAAAAAATATGCAGATTTCCATGAATGAGGATTCATACACCTCATTGAGGTACACTTATAGGGGCCAAGTTTCCACAGGAGTTGCTCCTATTTTTTTGGCGCACCTAGTTTTTTTTTTGAGTATCTTAAAAATCGCAATTCCCCACATATAGTTTGCTCCAGTTTCAGTGAGTTAGTTCAGTTTCTTTTTAGTTCAGTTTTTTTTTCAAAAGAGGGCATTACCAGCCACTTAAGCCTGTTTTGGCCATTTAAGCAAGTTTAGACAGACAATAGTTACTCCAAACCAACGTAGGCCACGTACGTGTCCACTTTTGTACACTCAGAAAAACCTTGCAGACACTTTAGAAATCAGGCGCAGGTAGCCAGAGATAGTGGGGGGGGGGGGGAAGAGGGGGGAGGGGGGGCGGGGGGAAAGGGAAGTTAGAGGATTTTCCAAAGCACTAAACACCTTCACAACAACATTAAAGAAGCATAAGTATATTTAAAGCATTAAGCACGAAACAAAGCAATACATTTAAAGCACCAAGCACTAAACAAAGCACAAAAATAAGCATTCAATAACAAATAAAAAATACAAGGAAACCACCAAGACTTACAAAGCACTAAACAAAGCACAAAAAGTAATACGCAATTAATTAGCACATAAAAAATAGAAGGAACCCTGCACCTAAAGCACCAAGACCAAATTAATAAGCAATCAATCGATCACAAATAAAAAATAGAAATCCTGCCTTTATGTGAAGGGAAGGCAGTGGGCCGCCGAAGAGGGAGAGGGGCATGAGGAGGAGAGAGGAGGGGGGGGGAAGAGAAGCGGCGGGGGGGAAGAGAGGAGGGTGGGGAGAGAGGAGGTAGGGGAGAGAGAGAGGAGGGGGGAGAGAGGGGGGGCGGAGAGGAGGAGGGGGAGAGGAGGAGGGGTAGGAGGAAGAGGAGGGGGAGGGAAAAGGAAGAGGGAGATGAGGGAGGGAGAGGGGGGCAACATTAAACATACGAGCCTGCCCAGGTCCCATCTGTCATATATGTATACGCTGTACAAACTATGCTGGTACCACTAGAGGGTGCAACTGTGGGAGGCCCAGGCAGCAGCTGTATAAAAGGCTGGTCACCACATTGCTGCCTCACTCTGGGTTACAATAAAGAGACTAAGATCACAGCAGTTCAAGCACACCACTAGGCCTCGTGGAGTTATTCTACAGATAAGTAGAGACACATTAACTGGCGACGAGAACAGATCACGGACCTACACGCAGAGATGGCTGCCATTGGTAGTTTAGAAAAGTTTACAGAGGATGAAGCCTTTACTTGGGTTTCGCTGGCCAGGTATCGCTTCTACACACACCGCCGCACCGAGGGCCAGGATTTAGCGGAATATGTTGCAGACCGACAAAGATGCGCAGAACCATGCGAATTTGGCGAACTCCTCAACAATGTGTTGCAGGACGTTTTCGCGACAGGATGGGACATAAAGCGGACCATCACCTTAAGCCAGGCGTTCACGACCTCAACGATGAGATTCTCCCAGAATCAAAACTCACTGGCAAGTACTGTGCAGAAAATAACTGTTGATCAAAGAATTAGTCCGACTCAGAATCCGTTAAGGGGTGCAAATATGAATCGTTTAACATGCTGGCATTGCGGGGGTAACTATCGGGTCCATCTGTGTCGATTCAGGCACTATGTGTGCAAAGCCTGCAGCCAAAAGGGCCATCCACAACGAATGTGCAGAAGAACTGTGACTCAAAGCATGACAGAGGAGTTGGCAGGAGGTTTCCAATCCTGCAAGGATCATAAAGTACAAGCTAGAGAGGCAACTCAGCCCGAGGAAGCAGTGCACGGGGTGCACACCTTCACTAACAAAAGTCTCCCCATGATGATGAAAGTCAAGCCAAATGGCATTCCTGTTTCCATGGAGTTGGACACAGGGGCGAGTCAGTCACTTATGAGCCAGAAGGCATTTTAGCGGCTGTGGGGCAACAAAGAACAAAGACCCAAGCTGAGCCCGATTCAGACAAAGCTACGCACTTACACCAAGGAACTGATCCCAGTTATTGGCAGTGCGAACGTAAAGGTATCCTATGATGGAAGTATACACGAATTGCCACTGTGGGTTGTACCAGACGATGGGCCAATGCTGCTTGGCAGAAGCTGGATGGGGAAAATTTAGTGGAGCTGGGAAGACATCAAAGCACTATCTTCAGTGGACGATGCTTCCTGTGCTCAAGTGCTGAGCAAGTTCCCATCCCTATTTGAACCAGGCATCAACAAATTCACAGGTGCCAAAGTGCAGATCCACTTGGTCCCCGAGGCACGGCCTGTTCATCGGGCTCGAGCGGTCCCTTACACGATGAGGGAGAAAGTGAAGATTGAATTGGACAGACTTCAATGCGAGGGGATCATATCACCAGTCGAATTCAACGAGTGGGCCAGCCCGATTGTTCCGGTACTTAAGAGCGATGGCATGGTCAGAATCTGCGGCGACTACAAGGTAACGATTAACCGAGTTTCATTACAGGACCAGTATCTGCTACCCAAAGTCGCTGATCTCTTTGTGACATTAACAGGGGGAAAGGCATTCACCAAGCTGGATCTAACCTCCGCTTACATGACCCAGGAGCTGGCTGAGGCGTCGAAAAATTTAACTTGCATTAACACACACAGGGACTGTTTTTGTATCACAGGTGCCCATTCAGGATCTGTTCGGCTGCAGCCATCTTTCAAAAGAACATGGAGAGTCTGTTGAAATCGGTTCCACGCACCGTTGTATTTCAGGATGACATCCTAATCACTGGTTGCAACACCACCGAACACTTCACAACCTGCAGGAGGTTTTAAGTTGACTAAACAGAGTCGGACTCCGGTTGAAACGATCCAAGTGTGTCTTCCTGGCGCCAGAGGTAGAATTCTTATGGAGGAAGATTGCGGCAGACTGCATCAGGCCCACGGGCTCGAAGACAGAGGCCATCAAGAATGCACCCAGACAATGAAATGTAACGGAGCTGCGCTCGTTCCTGGGATTCCTCAGCTATTTCGGTAACTTTCTTCCAAGGTTGATAACCTTGCTCGAGTCATTGCACAAGTTGCTACGCAACGGAGATGACTGTGTTTGGGGTCAAAATCTAGAGGCCACCTTCAAAAAGGCCAGAAACTTGCTGTGTTCGAACAAACATCTAGTTTTAGCATGTGGTGCATCATCGTACGGTGTCGGGTGTGTTTTACAGTAAGCAAATGTAGCGGGCAAACTCCAACCGGTTGCATATGCGTCTAGAAGTCTATCCAAGGCCGAAAGAGCCTACAGTATGGTCAAGAAGGAGGCTTTGGCCTGTGTCTATGAGGTAAAAGAAATGTACCAGTATTTGTTCGGACTCAGGTTCGAGTTAGAAACCGACCACAAGCCCCTAATCGCACTGTTTTTGGAAAGCAAAGGCATAAACACCAATGCTTTGTCGCAAATCCAAAAATGGGCACTAACACTGTCGACCTATGATTATACGATCCGCCACAGGCCAGGCACTGAGAACTGTGCCGATACCCTCAGCCGGCTACCATTGCCCACCACCAGGGTGGAAATGGCACAGCCCGCAGACCAGGGCCTGGTCATGGATGTCTTCGATAGCAAAGGGTCACCTGTAACGACCCGCCAGATCTGGACCTGGACCAACCAGGACCCTGTGTTATCGCCTGTAAAAAGTTGCGTCCTCAATGGGGGCTAGTCAGCGGTCGCAAGAGAAATGCAAGACGAGATAAAGCCGTCTCACCGTCGTAAAGACAAAATGTCCATCCAATCGGATTGCCTCTTATGGGGCAACGGCGTCATCCTGCAAAAAAAGGCAGGGCAAACTTCATACGCGACCTACACAGTGCCCACCCAGGCATAGTCATGATGAAGGCTATCGCCAGGTCCCACATCTGGTGGCCTGGCATTGACTCAGACTTGGAGTCGTGCGTGCGCCAGTGTAACACTTCCTGGGAGCAATGCCCCCAGGAAGGTTCCACTTAGTCTGTGGTCCTGGCCCTCACAACCATGGTCCAGGATCCACGTAGATTATGCGAGCCCCTTTCTAGGAAAAATGTTCTTCGTTGTAGTGGACGCCTACTCTAAGTGGATCGAATATGTAATAATGGCATCCAGCACGTCCACCGCCACCACTGAAAGCCTCAGGGCCATGTTCGCTACCCATGGCTTGCCCGATGTTCTGGTCAGCGACAATGGTCCGTGTTTCACCAGCTCAGAATTCAATGAATTCATGACACACAATGGCATCAAGCATATCAGCTTTGCCCCATTCAAGCCCGCATCCAACAGCCAAGCGGAGCAGGTAGTCCAAACCATAAAGCAGAGCTTGAAACGCGTCACGGAAGGCTCCTTACAAATCCGCCTATCCCGGGTGATCAATTACAGGAAATGACCCCACTCGCTTACCCGCGTCCCCTCTGCGGAGTTACTGATCAAATGTGCACTCAAAACCAGGCTCTCCTTAGTCTACCTGACCTCAACGATCAAGTGGAAACCAGGCGTTATCGGCAAAACATGTACCATGATTGCGCAGCTGTATCATGCAACATCACTGTAAACGACCCGGTGTTTGTGCTCAATCATGGTCATGGCCCCAAATGGGTCGCTGGCACTGTTTTAGCCAAGGAGGGGAATAGAGTGTTTTTTGTCAAACTGCTCAACAGACAAACGTGTGGAAAGCATTTGGACCAGACCAAATTGCGATTTACAGGTAACCAGGAACTACAGGGAGAGGACCTTACCATCAGCGATCCACCTACACACACCCAATCAGCAACAGACCTAGCTGCCAACCATGAGGATGATCCCACATGTCCAACAGTCTAGTCAGACCAACAGCGCTGCAAGACAGCAGTAGCCCGATCAACTCACGCATGCCAGAAGTGACACTCAGACGATCAACCAGGAAGCGCAGAGTTCCGGATTGCCTCAGCCTGAACTAACTCGCATCAAAGACTTTGGGGGGGAATGTTATCATATATGTATATTCTGTACATACTATGCTGGTACCACTAGAGGGTGCAACTGTGGGAGGCCCAGGCAGCAGCTGTATAAAAGACTGGTCACCACATTGCTGCCTCACTCTGGGTTACAATAAAGAGATTAAGGTCACAGCAGTTCAAGCACACCACTAGACCTCGTGGAGTTATTCTACAGATAAGTAGAGACACATTACCATCCTACTCATGTCTTGTCCCCAATCTCTTTGCTTCCTGCTACCCCCGCTCCCCTGAACACCTCCAAGACAGTCCCAAGGAACACTCAATGGCCTCAGTCATCTTCCTTCTTGATGGTCACTTTTGCCAGCTCCTTCTCCCTTTCTTGTTTGGTTTTCTGTTCCCAGGATATCCTGTCTCCGATGACGGATATTGTCATCTGTTCCCTCGCAGATCGCGGCAGGGCTAGGGGCGGCGTGCTTCGGGCCCTTCCCATACAGCCTGCAGCAGACGCACACAGAATCTGGGGGCGAGGAGCTTCTGCACATGAGCGCACACTCTAGTGCGCATGTGCAGAGATCCCGGCATTGTTTTCAGCGTCGGGACCTGGCTCCGCCTCCCCGTTGGTTCTGCTGCGCTCCACCGAGTCCGAAGAAGGCCTGATGAGCGTGGAGAATACCACAGTAAGGATTAGGTGCGCTCTTTGTTCCAGAAAGTCGGCGGACTTAATGGAGGTGCGCCGTTCTAAGAGTCGGTGGAAACTTGGCCCCATACATACTTCCCAGGTCAGATGGCAAACCGAGGATTTGGCCTGCATCAACAAGATGTGTGCTGAAGCACGGGCACAGATCACAGGTTTTATATAAAATTCTAATTTATAATGGAATCCCATTGAACCAACGTCTGTTCTCTTATAATATCAACTTAATATGTTGATTAAACATGATAACATTTGATTCAGGAGATGCAAGTAATTCATCCACTGTGAAAGTGTACAGGTTACATTTATTTAAAAAAAGAGACTTGCATTTTTATAGCACCATTCATGATCTCAGCTCGTCCAAAAGTGCTTCACAGCCAATGAAATACTTTGGAAGTCTGGTCACTATTTTAACGTAGGAAAAGGGAAACAGGCTTGATATTGAAGGGTGATGGGCATCACACAAGGTAACGAGATGCTTTGTAATTTAGCCTGATTAGTTTTAGGATGTTTCGAGAGTGGAAACAGCTAGAATACCTTTCATGGCCCTGCATATAGAGGTACATGGAACAAGAAGCTGAGGAAGTCCAAGGAAACACTAAATTTGTGGTCAGAGGCTTCTTGCTGGGAAATGCTATGGATTGGCAAATAAAATGCCCGCGTACCTGGCGGTCCAGAAGGTACAAAGATTTGCGGTCCTGGGCCTCGCAGGGTACCTTGGGAAGAGGCCCACGTATTTCGGGGGTGCACGTGGATAGCAATGCCCCTGGGATAACATGGGCTGGCCCAACGATTTCGTATGTACGGAGTCCCCAAAAAAGTGTGAATGGGAAAAACCCCAAAATATAAGAACATAAGAATTAGGAACAGGAGTAGGCCATCTAGTCCCTCGAGCCTGCTCCGCCATTCAAAAAGATCATGGCTGATCTGGCCGTGGATTCAGCTCCACTTACCTGCCCGCTCCCCATACCCCTTAATTCCCTTATTGGTTACAAATTTATCTATCTGTGATTTGAATACATTCAATGAGCTAGCCTCAACTGCTTGCTTGGGCAGAGAATTCCACAGATTCACAACCCTCTGGGAGAAGAAATTCCTTCTCGACTCGGTCTTAAATTGGCTACCCCGTATTTTGAGGCTGTGGTCCTTAGTTCTAGTCTCCCCGACTAGTGGAAACAACCTCTCTGCCTCTATTTTGTCTATCCCTTTCATTATTTTAAATGTTTTAATAAGATCACCCCTCATCCTTCTGAACTCCAACGAGTAAATACCCAGTCTACTCAATCTATCATCATAAGGTAACCCCCTCATCTCCGGAATCAGCCTAGTGAATCGTCTCTGTTCCCCCTGCAAAGCTAGTATATCCTTCCTTAAGTAAGGTGACCAAAACTGCACGCAGTACTCCAGGTGCGGCCTCACCAATACCCTGTACAGTTGCAGCAGGACCTCCCTGATTTTGTACTCCATTCCTCTTGCAATGAAGGCCAACATTCCATTCGCCTTCCTGATTACCTACCGTACCTGCAAACTAACTTTTTGGGATTCATGCACAAGGACCCCCAGGTCCCTCTGCACCGCAGCATGTTGTAATTTCTCCCCATTCAAATAATATTCCCTTTTACTGTTTTTTTTTTCTCAAGGTGGATGACCTCACATTTTCCAACATTGTATTCCATCTGCCAAACCTTAGCCCATTCGCTTAACCTATCTAAATCTCTTTGCAGCCTCTCTGTGTCCTCTACACAACCCACTTCCCCACTAATCTTTGTGTCATCTGCAAATTTTGTTACACTACACTCTGTCCCCTCCTCCAGGTCATCTATGTATATTGTAAACAGTTGTGGTCCCAGCACCGATCCCTGTGGCACACCACTAACCACCGATTTCCAACCTGAAAAGGACCCATTCTGCTTTCTGTTAGCCAGCCAATTCTCTATCCATGCTAATACATTTCCGCTGACTCCGCGTACCTTTATCTTCTACAGTAACCTTTTGTGTGGCACCTTGTCGAATGCCTTTTGGAAATCTAAATACACCACATCCATCGGTACACCTCTATCCACCATGCTCGTTATATCCTCAAAGAATTCCAGTAAATTAGTTAAACATGATTTCCCCTTCATGAATCCATGTTGCGTCTGCTTGATTGCACTATTCCTATTTAGATCTCCCGCTATTTCTTCCTTAATGATAGCTTCAAGCATTTTCCCCACTACAGATGTTAAACTAACTGGCCTATAGTTACCTGCCTTTTGTCTGCCCCCTTTTTTTAAACAGGGGCGTTACATTTGCTGCTTTCCAATCCACTGGTACCTCCCCAGAGTCCAGAGAATTTTGGTAGATTATAACCAATGCATCTGCTATAACTTCTGCCATCTCTTTTAATACCCTGGGATGCATTTCATCAGGACCAGGGGACCTGTCTACCTTGAGTCCCATTAGCCTGTCCAGCACTACCTCCCTCGTGATAGTGATACATTTACACTTTAAAAATAAATAAATAAAAAACATCACATATTTAAAATTAATTAAAATGACATTTAATTAAATATTTAAAACAAGAATAACATTTTTAGAAAAATAAATGTACATGTTTTAAAGGTGCTAAAAATAAAATTCTTGACGGATCGCAAGTTCCGCGTTTTAGTGCATGCGTGGCGCATGCCTAAACCTGCAACTTGTGTGGCCCTTACGGACGCATGCGCACCTCGTATGTGCCCATAGGGGCGGCAAATTATGGCCCAATAGCAAGAATGGCTTATCACAGAAATGGATGTAGGTGACTGAAACGGCCAGGCTAGGTCAGAACCAACAATAATGGGGTGAATTCATTTGGCCCCATCGTCGTGGCTGAGCTGCTGGATGGGAATTTAGTTGTATTCTAATGAGGCTATGCAACAAATAATGGGAGCTAGGTGCACAAGGACAACTGCTCTTCGGGGACCATGCATACATACATTCCACTAAGCTGACCTTGTGCCCCAATGGAAGATCAGCATGTTTAAATAACTTTTTGGCACTCCCAGCAGATATTAGTGATGAATTAGGAAGACCCATGGGTGACATTATCTGGCACCAGTCGTTGTTAAAGGGCTGCTGGTTACCCTTAAAGTAAAACTGGCTGAAAATTTAAAATATGACAGAAGGCAGAGATGCACAACAGTATCATTCTAAGTAGCTGATTCACAGCTGTTGCTATAGGAGGTTCTAGCGAGAATGATGGACTTCATCCTTGCTAGCACTGTGCACTTCATTATAGCGCTCTACTCCCCTTGACCTTACACTGCTTAAATGGGATAAAGCAGCTTTGATTGCAGTGGATAGCATTTGCTCCCTTAGCAGCCATCCATCCAGTTATCTTGACCCTTCAAATAGTGGTGAGTTACATAAAGTGAATGCATCACAGCAACAGCTTGAGATGAATGAACTACTTTCCACATTGATTCCATTGGGGAGCCGCATCAAAAGGAGCACAAGTCAGAGATAGGGTTTCAACACTGTGGGTTCACTTCTCCAACTAACTTTCTGATTGAGTGTGGCTCCCCACTTGAAGCATAAGATCAGTGAATGTATCCCAACATGTACTGCCAAGCCACTAACACTAAGTATTCCATTGAACCAGAAAGCTAGCCTGGGAGGAGTTTGCTCAGTGGTTGAATACAACATCCAGAAATAAAAGAACCTGCCATGTCAGAAAATTATTCAATCACATGAAAAGTTTGTGAAGGAATAAGTTGCATTCCAGCATGGATTGAGGAACACAACCACAAATGGAACCCAGGATTGGAAGGAGCCCTATTGCCAGGCACGTCATCCTGAAGCCTTCTTGATCCGAAAGAGACTTTGCTTAATTCTCCTCCCACCCCCAGGAAGATAGTCATTAGCTGGTCATTAGGCAAATGACAAGCATAGGTTTGAGCCCCTGTTAGGTTGGCAGGACTTCCTCACAAATGGCTTGATGAGCAGCATAACTTCTCATAAAACATTTGATGGGATCTGTTAAATGCCTGTGTTGTGGTCCATGCTGTAGTCAAGAGGGTGATGTCAATGCACTCATATTCTAGTCGGTAAGTGCCACGAAACTAAATTCTTCTGTAATACAGAAAGTTGGGTAAATTCTAATCTCAATCATTTAAACAACTATACTCTCCACTTTATTTCTTGGTCCATTAAAATTTGGTATTACATTTATCACTTTTGTGGATCCATTGGGCAATTACATGACTAGGTGACATCTATAAAATCTAAAGGAAACATGTAAATGTATAATGACCATCTCCAAACAGTTCGCAGTAATAAAGGTATGGCTATATAAAAGTGAAGTGGCCGCATGTGGGGTGGGGAAATATTGCTAGCACATCCATAAAGTCTCCAAAATTATTATATTTATTAGACTTTCCAAAGTCCAGATGAGGATGGAGATATGTGTGGAGAATAAGTGAGAGGTATAAACAAAGAATGGAATACCTCATATTGTGATCTGAAACAAAGTCTGAGGGCAACTTGCCAAGTGCTGTTGCTCTGACCCCGTTTAATGTCCACTGAAGTGTCCGTGTTTTTGTAAAGAATGAGTGCCCAGAGAGTTGCCCTGATTGGCTGTCCAGGGCATTCTCCACTGAGACTGGTAGTGTAACATGCCAGGCAGGAGGGGTCAAGGCTGAAGCATTTGCCTCTCAGGAGGACATCACATCAGCCATATTAGCCAGACTCCTCAAAGGACTAAAGAAGTGGAAAGTTGCAGTCAGTGCAGCAAAAAAAATGCTGCAAGCAGTTACAGAGCCATTTTATGGTCCAATACAATGAGGTACAGGGCCACATCCAGTAGATTAGGTTCAAGAAGACAGGCAACCTACCAAGGGGTAGTGCTGTGATTTCAAAAAGTAGTGCAATTTACACAATTGTGGTGATATCAAATGATAGTTCAAAAATAGTTATAAGAATCTTTGAATAAGATGGGAGCAGATGCGGTGATGCTAATGCATGGTAGTTGAGGTGCAGTAGTATAATGGAGGGTATGTTTTTGATGGTGCACTGTATTGTGAAAAATAGAACAGTTTGTGCAGGAGCCACATTCGCCACTTATATGCTGTCAATGATTAGCACACATGTCTTCCTAGGTGTTGTCATTTTCTCCTCTTCCTCACTGATCCTCTCCACTAAAGATTTTAATTGGGCTTCCTCATCCACTTTTTGTATTTTAACTTCTCTATTAATCGGTAATTTTTGCAAGATGCATTAGATGGCTACCACTTTGGAAATATTAGCAGGGCTATAAAGCAGCCAAGACCATCCATCACCCCACCCCCACTATCTAAACAGTGGAATCTTTACTTAAGTCTACCAATGCTATTTTCCACCAGAATTCTAACAGTGATATGAGCCTTACTATATTAGTGATCCGTGCCCGTTTGTGAATTTCCGAATGGGGTCATCAGTCCGGAATCTAGACAGACTCCTTGTTCCCTAAAGCTAATCTTCCAGTCTCCCTTCTCCTTTAAATAATGGTGGGACAGTGAACGAGTACAAATTGAAGGCCTCATGGGTGCTATCAGAATACCAGGTATTCAGTTCTATGGTAAAATGGTGCTGAAATGTTTCATACTTTGTACAATCAACCCATTGTTAAATTATAACGCTGTATTTTATCATTAGCATGACACTGTGCTGCAATTGATTCATTTGTGCATTTTCTGCAGAAAAGCTGTAATTGATGTTTGACAATGCATGGAACACCAAAAACTGCACTGTATACTTAAAATATTGCTAATTTTTAATATGGTTAATTAATATTTCATAGAAATATATCTGAATTATCTATAGCATTGTTGTATTGTATGGAACTGCAAAGTATTTAGATTAATTTTAAACAATAACGGGGTGAAAATGGGTCACTGCAAACGATGATGACGTGGTCATCGCCAGCACAGCGGCCCGGGATGCTAACGGGAGGCGCAAACGACCCAAAGTATCAATCATGCTGATTCCATTATATATAAAACTAATCAAGTTCAAAACTCACCTTTGATCTATAACCATGCACCTCCCCCCACTCCCCTGCCAATCAATACTCTCAGGATAATGCTTTGATAAGACTTTAACTGTCCTTAAAAAGTAATTTTTCTCTTTATGCTAATTGGCTTTCATCCATTTTATGATGAGACTTAGGGCTCACTTTTGCCCAATCCCGTTTTCTGGCGTATTGCCAGAGTTACACGCGTTCTTCCCCTATCTATAATTTGAATTTGGCGCCGCACAGCATGACCAGTCACCTCGGGGGATGGAGCCTGCTGTTTGCGCCGAAAAATGATGCCGAACCTTCTGTGCATGTCCGGAAAATAAAAATGATGTTTCTGACATCGTTACAATAGATGCGCATGCGCAATACAGCCCCAAGTTGGCAATCGGCCATTTTTAAAGAGGCAGTTGTGTGTGTGAGAAGGAGTGCTGTGTGAGAGCATTGGAAAAATCAGAGCTGCAGCTGTACAAGATGCAATGCGGTGCAAGGACCAAGAATTTCTTAAAGGAAAAAGTGGAGGCACTGATTGAGAACAGATGGCAGGAGCTGGACACCAGCAGAGGTCACATAAAAGTTCCATCCAAAGAAATGAAGAAAAGCTGGAACCAAGTTGCAGAAGATTACTGCAATATGGTGACCACCACGAGATCTGGAGGCCAGTGTAAAAAGAAGTGGCAAGACCTTGATCAAGTAGTTAGTGTAAGTAATATTTTCTTTTATTTACTGGAATTGCAATTGTAAATGTGACCAGCTGTACATGTCCCACCCAGCAGAAAGACGCCCTCTCTAAAAAGTTAGATTTTCATCTGTCATGTATTCAACTGTCATTGTAACCCATGTATAAACTGACCTAAGTCAGTTCTGCGAGAGGCGGGAGTTCCGGGGATTGGAGAGGCCTACATCAGGTCAGTGAGACCAGGAGCAGCGCGAGTTCTGTGAGAGGCGGGAGTTCCGGGGTTCGGAGAGGCCTACATAAGGTCAGTGAGACCAGGAGCAGCGCGAGTTCGGCGAGAGGCTTGTGCAGCTACAGGGGGAAGGCAAAAAAGAAGTAGAAAGAAACAGAAAGGTGACGTCACAGCCAAGGGGGTAAGTGATTGGCTGGTGATTGGTGAGTAGTTTTTCTTTTTTCTCCTATAACAGTGAGTAAACTTTAGCATTGTTGTTGCCAATTTAAGATAATCTAAGGGTTAAGTCATGACAGGAGAGCTCAGTCATGTGATATGCTCCTCCTGTACCATGTGGGAACTCCGGGATACTTCCGGTGTCCCTGACGACGACGTGTGCGGGAAGTGTATCCGCCTCCAGCTCCTGACGGACCGCGTTGCGGAATTGGAGCTGAGGGTGGATTCACTCTGGATCATCCACGATGCTGAGAACGACGTGAGTAGCACGTGTAGCGAGTTGGACTTACCGCAGGAGAAGGGTCCACAGCCAGATAGGGAATGGAAGACCAGCAGGAAGAGTAGTGCAAGGAAGGTAGTGCAGGGGTCCCCTGGGATCACATCCCCTGCAAAACAGATACACTGCTTTGAGTACTGTTGAGGGGGATGGCTCATCAGGGGAGGGCAGCAGCAGCCAAGTTCATGGCACCATGGCTGGCTCTGCTGCACAGGAGGGCAGGAAAAAGAGTGGGAGAGCGATAGTGATAGGGGATTCAATTGTGAGGGGAATAGGTAGGCGTTTCTGCGGCCGCAACCGAGACTCCAGGATGGTATGTTGCCTCCCTGGTGCAAGGGTCAAGGATGTCTCGGAGCGGGTGCAGGACATTCTAAAAAGGGAGGGAGAACAGCCAGTTGTCATGGTGCACATTGGTACCAACGACATAGGTTAAAAAAAAGGGATGAGGTCCTACAAAACGAATTTAAGGAGCTAGGAGCTAAATTAAAAAGTAGGACCTCAAAAGTAGTAATCTCGGGATTGCTACCAGTGCCACATGCTAGTCAGAGTAGGAATCGCAGGATAGCGCAGATGAATACGTGGCTTGAGCAGTGGTGCAGCAGGAAGGGATTCAAATTCCTGGGGCATTGGAACCGGTTCTGGGGGAGGTGGGACCAGTACAAACCGGACGGTCTGCACCTGGGCAGGACCGGAACCAATGTCCTAGGGGGAGTGTTTGCTAGTGCTGTTGGGGAGGAGTTAAACTAATATGGCAGGGGGATGGGAACCAATGCAGGGAGACAGAGGGAAACAAAAAGGAGACAAAAGCAAAAGACAGAAAGGAGATGAGGAAAAGTGGAGGGCAGAGAAACCCAAGGCAAAGAACAAAAAGGGCCACTGTACAGCAAAATTCTAAAAGGACAAAGGGTGTTAAAAAAAACAAGCCTGAAGGCTTTGTGTCTTAATGCAAGGAGTATCCGTAATAAGGTGGATGAATTAACTGTGCAAATAGATGTTAACAAATATAATGTGATCGGGATTACGGAGACGTGGCTCCAGGATGATTAGGGCTGGGAACTCAACATCCAGGGGTATTCAACATTCAGGAAGGATAGAATAAAAGGAAAAGGAGGTGGGGTAGCATTGCTGGTTAAAGAGGAGATTAATGCAATAGTTAGGAAGGACATTAGCTTGGATGATGTGGAATCTATATGGGTAGAGCTTCAGAACACCAAAGGGGAAAAAACGTTAGTGGGAGTTGTGTACAGACCTCCAAACAGTAGTAGTGATGTTGGGGAGGGGATCAAACAGGAAATTAGGGGTGCATGCAATAAAGGTGCAGCAGTTATAATGGGTGACTTTAATATGCACATAGATTGGGCTAGCCAAACTGGAAGCAATACGGTAGAGGAGGATTTCCTGGAGTGCATAAGGGATGGTTTTCTAGACCAATATGTCGAGGACCCAACTAGGGGGGAGGCCATCTTAGACTGGGTGTTGTGTAATGAGAGAGGATTAATTAGCAATCTCATTGTGCGAGGCCCCTTAGGGAAGAGTGACCATAATATGGTGGAATTCTGCATTAGGATGGAGAATGAAACAGTTAATTCAGAGACCATAGTCCAGAACTTAAAGAAGGGTAACTTTGAAGGTATGAGGCATGAATTGGCTAGGATAGATTGGCGAATGATACTAAAGGGGTTGACTGTGGATGGGCAATGGCAGACATTTAGAGACCGCATGGATGAAATACAACAATTGTACATTCCTGTCTGGCGTAAAAATAAAAAAGGGAAGGTGGCTCAACCGTGGCTATCAAGGGAAAGCAGGGATAGTATTAAAGCCAAGGAAGTGGCATACAAATTGGTCAGAAATAGCAGCGAACCCAGGGACTGGGAAAAATTTAGAACTCAGCAGAGGAGGACAAAGGGTTTGATTAGGGCAGGGAAAATGGAGTACGAGAAGAAGCTTGCAGGGAACATTAAGACGGATTGCAAAAGTTTCTATAGGTATGTAAAGAGAAAAAGGTTAGTAAAGACAAACGTAGGTCCCCTGCAGTCAGAATCAGGGGAAGTCATAACGGGGAACAAAGAAATGGCAGACCAATTGAACAAGTACTTTGGTTCGGTATTCACTAAGGAGGACACAAACAATCTTCCGGATATAAAAGGGGTCAGAGGGTCTAGTAAGGAGGAGGAACTGAGTGAAATCCTTATTAGTCGGGAAATTGTGTTGGGGAAATTGATGGGATTGAAGACCGATAAATCCCCAGGGCCTGATGGACTGCATCCCAGAGTACTTAAGGAGGTGGCCTTGGAAATAGCGGATGCATTGACAGTCATTTTCCAACATTCCATTGACTCTGGATCAGTTCCTATCGAGTGGAGGGTAGCCAATGTAACCCCACTTTTTAAAAAAGGAGGGAGAGAAAACAGGGAATTATGGACCGGTCAGCCTGACCTCAGTAGTGGGTAAAATGATGGAATCAATTATTAAGGATGTCATAGCAGCGCATTTGGAAAGAGATGACATGATAGGTCCAAGTCAGCATGGATTTGTGAAAGGGAAATCATGCTTGACAAATCTTCTGGAATTTTTTGAGGATGTTTCCAGTAGAGTGGACAAGGGAGAACCAGTTGATGTGGTATATTTGGACTTTCAGAAGGCTTTCGACAAGGTCCCACACAAGAGATTAATGTGCAAAGTTAAAGCACATGGGACTGGGGGTAGAGTGCTGACATGGATTGAGAACTGGTTGTCAGACAGTAAGCAAAGAGTAGGAGTAAATGGGTACTTTTCAGAATGGCAGGCAGTGACTAATGGGGTACCGCAAGGTTCTGTGCTGGGGCCTCAGTTGTTTA